>NC_092178.1:21352645-21378207 GCF_045791955.1 Oncorhynchus clarkii lewisi
TCAGATTTTTTTTAAATTAGTGGGATGAATTTAATTTAATCCATCATAAATAGAAATCAGAATACAGAGGTTTACAGGATTAAGAGATGACGCCGGAGTTCAGACAGTACAGTGGCCAGCGCACACAGTGTGTGTGTGTGTGTGTGTGTGTGTTGAGAGGTTAGGGGTAAACCAATCTGACACTGAGACATCATGTGTTAGCACAGGGGAGTTCACTCCACAGTCACTGCTCCTCTTCACTCACACACACACTTCTGTTATGCTCTTATTCTGCCTGCTAAGGGTTTGGTGACCTATATTCAGTACCCTAGTCTTCAGGTAGCCTACACAGACAGAAGAGAGAAATAGAGAGGGTATGAGAGGGAGGGTAGAGAGATACGACTGGAGAAGAGAGTGAGGGTAGAGAGATACGACTGGAGAAGAGAGGGAGGTTAAAGAGATACGACTGGAGAAGAGAGGGAGGTTAAAGAGATACGACTGGAGAAGAGAGGGAGGGTAAAGAGATACGACTGGAGAAGAGAGGGAGGGTAAAGAGATACGACTGGAGAAGAGAGGGAGGGTAGAGAGATACGACTGGAGAAGAGAGGGTGGGTAGAGAGATACGACTGGAGAAGAGAGGGTGGGTAGAGAGATACGACTGGAGAAGAGAGGGAGGGTAGAGAGATACGACTGGAGAAGAGAGGGAGGGTAGAGAGATACGACTGGAGAAGAGAGGGAGGGTAGAGAGATACGACTGGAGAAGAGAGGGAGGGTAGAGAGATACGACTGGAGAAGAGAGGGAGGGTAGAGAGATACGACTGGAGAAGAGAGGGAGGGTAGAGAGATACGACTGGAGAAGAGAGGGAGGGTAGAGAGATACGACTGGAGAAGAGAGGGAGGGTAGAGAGATACGACTGGAGAAGAGAGGGAGGGTAGAGAGATACGACTGGAGAAGAGAGGGAGGGAAAAGAGATACGACTGGAGAAGAGAGGGAGGGTAGAGAGATACGACTGGAGAAGAGAGGGAGGGAAAAGAGATACGACTGGAGAAGAGAGGGAGGGTAGAGAGATACGACTGGAGAAGAGAGGGAGGGAAAAGAGATACGACTGATGAAGAGAGGGAGGGAAAAGAGATACGACTGAAGTGAGAGAGGGCACTAGTGTGTTTACTGTGTACCCCTGTGCTGTGCTATCATGTCCTGACTAACAGCATTAGAATGATTTACGTGTGTGTGTGTGTGTGTGTGTGTTAGCTCTAACAGTGTTAAGTGCATTTAAGTGAGAGTTCATTAGATTAGATACTGACCTGTCCTCTAATCCAACCATTCCCTGGGATTACAGCCTTTAGTTGCCCCACGGTTATATTTAACACACACACACACACACACACGCGTAAATCAAACGAATGCTCGCTTCCATTCACAAACACACACAGAAGAGGGATGTATGATATTGGTTGTCAGTTCTACCCTCTGAGGCAGCGAGAGAGAGAGAACGTCAAAGTAATAAAGAGAGATGTTTCCTGTTTTTATCACAGCGCTGATATCAAAGAGGACACACACATGCACTTCCACAGAACACGGACTGTGTGTGTGTAGCGTGAGTCTTCTCCCATGGTATCACTGATGTCGGTCCCATACCTGCACTGCACGTTACCCTCTGCAGCTATACGGACCATAGAAATAGAATGAATAGAACGGGCGTCCCAATTCAAGTCAATGATGGCATAATGGGTGGACTGGTAGGTTTATCCATAGCAAGTGTTCCCATAGAGGCAAAGCAGGAAGTCTAAGCAGGAAGTGTACCCATCAATCGGTGCTGTGAGTTTTTTTGAATCAACTCAACTGACATTACAAACAAGCACATTCCATTGCATCAGCCACATCAGTTGTCATTTGAATGAAGATGCTACTTTACCATGGAAATGATAGCATCACAAAACCAGGCAGCCATTGTGAGTGTACACATAAATTCACAATACAAATGGCCAGGATTAGAGGTTCCAAGCCAGTTCTATTCATTCTATTTTTATGTTATGGACCTCGCTTACAGACATTAACACCCACAATGGCGTCACCACCCAGGACCCAGATAAGTACACAGGTCAGCTGATAAGGTGTGAGAGAGTACAGTCCTGTCTGTATACTGGGTGTGTACAGTCCTGTAGGTATACTGAGTGTGTACAGTCCTGTAGCTATACTGAGCGTGTACAGTCCTGTCTGTATACTGGGCGTGTACAGTCCTGTCTGTATACTGGGCGTGTACAGTCCTGTCTGTATACTGAGCGTGTACAGTCCTGTCTGTATACTGGGCGTGTACAGTCCTGTGAGTATACTGGGCGTGTACAGTCCTGTGAGTATACTGGGCGTGTACAGTCCTGTGAGTATACTGGGCGTGTACAGTCCTGTGAGTATACTGGGCGTGTACAGTCCCGTGAGTATACTGGGCGTGTACAGTCCTGTGAGTATACTGGGCGTGTACAGTCCTGTGAGTATACTGGGCGTGTACAGTCCTGTGAGTGTACTGGGCGTGTACAGTCCTGTGAGTGTACTGGGCGTGTACAGTCCTGTGCGTGTACTGGGCGTGTACAGTCCTGTGCGTGTACTGGGCGTGTACAGTCCTGTGCGTGTACTGGGCGTGTACAGTCCTGTGCGTGTACTGGGCGTGTACAGTCCTGTGCGTGTACTGGGCGTGTACAGTCCTGTGCGTATACTGGGCGTGTACAGTCCTGTGCGTGTACAGTCCTGTGCGTGTACAGTCCTGTGCGTGTACAGTCCTGTGCGTGTACTGGGCGTGTACAGTCCTGTGCGTGTACTGGGCGTGTACAGTCCTGTGCGTGTACTGGGCGTGTACAGTCCTGTGCGTGTACTGGGCGTGTACAGTCCTGTGCGTGTACTGGGCGTGTACAGTCCTGTGCGTGTACTGGGCGTGTACAGTCCTGTGCGTGTACTGGGCGTGTACAGTCCTGTGCGTGTACTGGGCGTGTACAGTCCTGTGCGTGTACTGGGCGTGTACAGTCCTGTGCGTGTACTGGGCGTGTACAGTCCTGTGCGTGTACTGGGCGTGTACAGTCCTGTGCGTGTACTGGGCGTGTACAGTCCTGTGCGTGTACTGGGCGTGTACAGTCCTGTGCGTGTACTGGGCATGTACAGTCCTGTGCGTGTACTGGGCGTGTACAGTCCTGTGCGTATACTGGGCGTGTACAGTCCTGTGCGTATACTGGGCGTGTACAGTCCTGTGCGTATACTGGGTGTGTACAGTCCTGTGCGTGTACTGGGTGTGTACAGTCCTGTGCGTATACTGGGTGTGTACAGTCCTGTGCGTATACTGGGTGTGTACAGTCCTGTGCATGTACTGGGTGTGTACAGTCCTGTGCATGTACTGGGTGTGTACAGTCCTGTGCGTATACTGGGTGTGTACAGTCCTGTGTGTATACTGGGTGTGTACAGTCCTGATTAAGAAGAGACAATATGATCTACAGAAGCAGGTCTGGCTCCTCTGAGGATATTAACATGCAGGCAGGTGTCATTGTATTTCAAGTCCTCTGTTCATCAATCTATCAATCAAGCAACCAATACATTCCATTCGATTTTTGTGTAGCATCATTCATATTGTACCACCAACTGAACGTTGCTGAAGTACCCCTGAAGTACCCCTCATGTGCATTCTAGCAGTAAGCCTATGGTCTCATTGGTCGTCTCAAGTACCCCTGTGGATAGGCCAAGTACCCCGAGGGGTCCTAGTACCCCTGGTTGGGAACCACTGTGCTAAACTAGCATTGCACACACACACTGGTACCACACACACACACACACACTGGTACCACACACACACACACACACACACAGACCTTCTTTCTCTCGCCCCTCCATGTGTTCAAAAGGAGGTCGTCCCACTTTCACTCTTTCTTTCTCGTTCACTAACTTCTCTGGCGTGATTGTTAATTGGTGTGGGCTTGGGGAGAATGTGAGCTCTGGCTCAGTCTCTCACGCTGGAAAGAGGGAGATGGGGAAGAGACAGAAAGCGAGAGAAAAGGGAAAGACAGAAAAGAGGGAGAGAACGAGAGAGAAAGGCAGAGAGAGTGAAAGGATAGTTAAGTTATAATCATGTCAGGACCTTATTACAGTCGTGTTATGGGCTAAATGCGGTAATTGGTGAATTATACAACTGTAGTTAACCGTATTATCGTGTTATAGGCATAGCCATGGAAAGGCCTAGTTATGTAGTTATGAGACATCTCATAGTCCTGGTTGCAGCTTTGCTCATTTGGCTCAGTGTTTAAAGGTGTGCTGAGCTCATTTATTCACAGATCAACAGTAACTATTTTCCTTCACACATTCTTGTACAACGATCACAAACAAACGTCTGGGACGGTTGCATTTTTTTTACACAGAAGTCTGGATCCTCACAATGTCTGTAACAAAGGAAAGGAAGAGAGGGACAATAAAAGAGAGAATGAGAGAGTGAAAAGAAGAGAGGGGCGATAAGAGAGAATGAGAGAGTGAAAGGAAGAGGGACGATAAGAGAGAATGAGAGAGTGAAAGGAAGAGAGGGACGATAAAAGAGAGAATGAGAGAGAGTGAAAGGAAGAGAGGGGCGATAAGAGAGAGAATGAGAGAGAGTGAAAGGAAGAGAGGGGCGATAAGAGAGAAAATGAGAGAGTGAAAGGAAGAGAGGGGCGATAAGAGAGAGAATGAGAGAGAGTGAAAGGAAGAGAGGGGCGATAAGAGAGAGAATGAGAGAGAGTGAAAGGAAGAGAGGGGCGATAAGAGAGAGAATGAGAGAGAGTGAAAGGAAGAGAGGGGCGATAAGAGAGAGAATGAGAGAGAGTGAAAGGAAGAGAGGGGCGATAAGAGAGAGAATGAGAGAGAGTGAAAGGAAGAGAGAGTGAAAGGAAGAGAGAGGCGATAAAAGAGAGAATGAGAGAGAGTGAAAGGAAGAGAGGGGCGATAAAAGAGAGAATGAGAGAGAGTGAAAGGAAGAGAGAGGTGATAAGAGAATGAGAGAGAGTGAAAGGAAGAGAGAGGCGATAAGAGAGAATGAGAGAGAGTGAAAGGAAGAGAGAGGTGATAAGAGAATGAGAGAGAGTGAAAGGAAGAGAGGGGCGATAAAAGAGAGAATGAGAGAGAGAGAGGATAAGAGGGGCGATAAAAGAGAGAATGAGAGAGTGAAAGGAAGAGAGGGGTGATAAGAGAGAGAATGAGAGAGAGTGAAAGGAAGAGGGGCGATAAGAGAGAGAATGAGAGAGAGTGAAAGGAAGAGGGAGGTGATAAGAGAATGAGAGAGAGTGAAAGGAAGAGAGAGGCGATAAGAGAGAATGAGAGAGAGTGAAAGGAAGAGGGAGGTGATAAGAGAATGAGAGAGAGTGAAAGGAAGAGGGAGGTGATAAGAGAATGAGAGAGAGTGAAAGGAAGAGAGAGGCGATAAAAGAGAAGAGAAGAGAGAATGAGAGAGAGTGAAAGGAAGAGGGAGGTGATAAGAGAATGAGAGAGAGTGAAAGGAAGAGAGAGGCGATAAGAGAGAATGAGAGAGAGTGAAAGGAAGAGGGAGGTGATAAGAGAATGAGAGAGAGTGAAAGGAAGAGAGATGCGATAAAAGAGAGAATGAGAGAGAGTGAAAGGAAGAGAGAGGTGATAAAAGAGAATGAGAGAGTGAAAGGAAGAGAGAGGCGATAAAAGAGAATGAGAGAGAGTGAAAGGAAGAGAGAGGCGATTAAAAGAGAGAATGAGAGAGAGAGAAAGGAAGAGAGAGGCGAAAAAAGAGAGAATGAGAGAGTGAAAAGAAGAGAGGGGCGATAAGAGAGAATGAGAGAGAGTGAAAGGAAGAGAGAGGTGATAAAAGAGAGAATGAGAGAGAGAAAGGAAGAGAGGAGAGGGGTGATAAAAGAGAGAATGAGAGAGAGAAAGGAAGAGAGAGGTGATAAAAGAGAGAATGAGAGAGAGAAAGGATGAGAGGGGCGATAAAAGAGAGAATGAGAGAGAGTGAAAAGAAGAGAGGGGCGATAAGAGAGAGAATGAGAGAGAGTGAAAGGAAGAGAGGGGCGATAAAAGAGAGAGTGAAAGGAAGAGAGGGGCGATAAAAGAGAAAGAGAGAGTGAAAGGAAGAGAGGGGCGATAAAAGAGAGAATGAGAGAGAAAGAGAGTGAAAGGAAGAGAGAGGTGATAAAAGAGAGAATGAGAGAGAGTGAAAGGAAGAGAGGGGCGATAAAAGAGAGAATGAGAGAGTGAAAGGAAGAGAGAGACGATAAAAGAGAGAATGAGAGAGAGTGAAAGGAAGAGAGGGGTGATAAGAGAGAGAATGAGAGAGAGTGAAAGGAAGAGGGGCGATAAGAGAGAGAATGAGAGAGAGTGAAAGGAAGAGAGGGGCGATAAGAGAGAGAATGAGAGAGAGTGAAAGGAAGAGAGGGGCGATAAGAGAGAAAATGAGAGAGAGTGAAAGGAAGAGAGAGTGAAAGGAAGAGAGAGGCGATAAAAGAGAGAATGAGAAAGAGTGAAAGGAAGAGGGAGGTGATAAGAGAATGAGAGAGAGTGAAAGGAAGAGAGAGGCGATAAGAGAGAATGAGAGAGAGTGAAAGGAAGAGGGAGGTGATAAGAGAATGAGAGAGAGTGAAAGGAAGAGAGGGGCGATAAAAGAGAGAATGAGAGAGAGTGAAAGGAAGTGAGGGGTGATAAAAGAGAATGAGAGTGAAAGGAAGAGAGGGGCGATAAAATAGAGAATGAGAGAGAGTGAAAGGAAGAGAGATGCGATAAAAGAGAGAATGAGAGAGAGTGAAAGGAAGAGAGAGGTGATAAAAGAGAATGAGAGAGTGAAAGGAAGAGAGAGGCGATAAAAGAGAATGAGAGAGAGTGAAAGGAAGAGAGAGGCGATTAAAAGAGAGAATGAGAGAGAGAGAAAGGAAGAGAGAGGCGAAAAAAGAGAGAATGAGAGAGTGAAAAGAAGAGAGGGGCGATAAGAGAGAATGAGAGAGAGTGAAAGGAAGAGAGAGGTGATAAAAGAGAGAATGAGAGAGAGAAAGGAAGAGAGGAGAGGGGTGATAAGAGAGAATGAGAGAGAGAAAGGAAGAGAGAGGTGATAAAAGAGAGAATGAGAGAGAGAAAGGATGAGAGGGGCGATAAAAGAGAGAATGAGAGAGAGTGAAAGGAAGAGAGGGGCGATAAAAGAGAGAATGAGAGAGAGTGAAAAGAAGAGAGGGGCGATAAGAGAGAGAATGAGAGAGAGTGAAAGGAAGAGAGGGGCGATAAAAGAGAGAGTGAAAGGAAGAGAGGGGCGATAAAAGAGAGAGTGAAAGGAAGAGAGGGGCGATAAAAGAGAGAATGAGAGAGAAAGAAAGGAAGAGAGGGGCGATAAAAGAGAGAATGAGAGAGAAAGAGAGTGAAAGGAAGAGAGAGGTGATAAAAGAGAGAATGAGAGAGAGTGAAAGGAAGAGAGGGGCGATAAAAGAGAGAGTGAGAGAGTGAAAGGAAGAGAGAGACGATAAAAGAGAGAATGAGAGAGAGTGAAAGGAAGAGAGGGGTGATAAGAGAGAGAATGAGAGAGAGTGAAAGGAAGAGAGGGGCGATAAAAGAGAGAGTGAAAGGAAGAGAGGGGCGATAAAAGAGAGAGTGAAAGGAAGAGAGGGGCGATAAAAGAGAGAATGAGAGAGAGTGAAAGGAAGAGGGGCGATAAGAGAGAGAATGAGAGAGAGTGAAAGGAAGAGAGGGGCGATAAGAGAGAGAATGAGAGAGAGTGAAAGGAAGAGAGGGGCGATAAGAGAGAAAATGAGAGAGAGTGAAAGGAAGAGAGAGTGAAAGGAAGAGAGAGGCGATAAAAGAGAGAATGAGAGAGAGTGAAAGGAAGAGGGAGGTGATAAGAGAATGAGAGAGAGTGAAAGGAAGAGAGAGGCGATAAGAGAGAATGAGAGAGAGTGAAAGGAAGAGGGAGGTGATAAGAGAATGAGAGAGAGTGAAAGGAAGAGAGGGGCGATAAAAGAGAGAATGAGAGAGAGTGAAAGGAAGTGAGGGGTGATAAAAGAGAATGAGAGTGAAAGGAAGAGAGGGGCGATAAAATAGAGAATGAGAGAGAGTGAAAGGAAGAGAGATGCGATAAAAGAGAGAATGAGAGAGAGTGAAAGGAAGAGAGAGGTGATAAAAGAGAATGAGAGAGTGAAAGGAAGAGAGAGGCGATAAAAGATAATGAGAGAGAGTGAAAGGAAGAGAGAGGCGATTAAAAGAGAGAATGAGAGAGAGAGAAAGGAAGAGAGGCGAAAAAAGAGAGAGTGAGAGAGTGAAAAGAAGAGAGGGGCGATAAGAGAGAATGAGAGAGAGTGAAAGGAAGAGAGAGGTGATAAAAGAGAGAATGAGAGAGAGAAAGGAAGAGAGGAGAGGGGTGATAAAAGAGAGAATGAGAGAGAGAAAGGAAGAGAGAGGTGATAAAAGAGAGAATGAGAGAGAGAAAGGATGAGAGGGGCGATAAAAGAGAGAATGAGAGAGAGTGAAAGGAAGAGAGGGGCGATAAAAGAGAGAATGAGAGAGAGTGAAAAGAAGAGAGGGGCGATAAGAGAGAGAATGAGAGAGAGTGAAAGGAAGAGAGAGTGAAAGGAAGAGAGGGGCGATAAAAGAGAGAGTGAAAGGAAGAGAGGGGCGATAAAAGAGAGAATGAGAGAGAAAGAAAGGAAGAGAGGGGCGATAAAAGAGAGAATGAGAGAGAAAGAAAGGAAGAGGGGCGATAAAAGAGAGAATGAGAGTGAAAGGAAGAGAGAGGTGATAAAAGAGAGAATGAGAGAGTGAAAGGAAGAGAGGGGCGATAAAAGAGAGAGTGAAAGGAAGAGAGGGGCGATAAAAGAGAGAATGAGAGAGTGAAAGGAAGAGAGGGGCGATAAAAGAGAGAGTGAAAGGAAGAGAGGGGCGATAAGAGAATGAGAGAGAGTGAAAGTAAGGGAGGGGTTCAGACAGAAATGAGCGACAGAACAAGAGTAAGACAACAAGAGAGACAGAATGAGAGAACGAGACAAACCGAGAAGGAGGAAAATATGGCTAGGCAGGTAGGTGCTAAATCTGTACGTGTTCTAACATGGCTAGGAGGTGTTATACAGGGGAAAGTGAGAGGGAAAACAATGGAGTATAAACCCTCAAACTAACAATATAGTCTAGCCTATAGTATACAGCAACGTTGATCGTGGAGGGAGAAAGCTTGAGTCTATGCCTATTATTATTATTATTAACTCAGATACCCGGCCCGTGATTGGTCTGTGTCAGCACGTGGTCCTGTGTGACAACAAATGTAGTTGTAAGAATGGATCACTATTTAATTCTAGATCTCGATTTGTAGCCAACTTTAAAATAGTTCACCATGGGGATCGAACAGGATCCTTAGAAACTCATTTTAGAGTCCAAAATGGACGTCAACATTTTTTGGGGAGACCGTTTCTGGCGATCGCAATTTACATAGGCTTTCTAGGGCAGACCAGAGCTTTTGGCACCGGTAGGTTGCGACGCAGTAGCCGACCAGCAGTGCTTGTGACTTCACACTTCAGACCGGACACTAGGGGCCTGGTCTATCTATCCATGTCCTTAGGACGTTGGGAAATGCCTTCAAAACTGGCCACTGGGGAGCAATAGTGAGTTCCATTACCATCAAGTAGCCTTGGGTTTTGCAATGGCGTGGACTGGGGTGGACTGGTGTGCCAGATGGGGTGGACTGGTGTGGACTGGGGTGCCAGATGGGGTGGACTGGGGTGCCAGAGGGGGTGGACTGGGGTGCCAGAGGGGGTGGACTGGGGTGGACTGGTGTGCCAGATGGGGTGGACTGGGGTGGGGTGTGCCAGATGGGGTGGACTGGTGTGGACTGGGGTGCCAGATGGGGTGGACTGGGGTGGACTGGTGTGCCAGATGGGGTGGACTGGGGTGCCAGATGGGGTGGACTGGGGTGGACTGGTGTGCCAGATGGGGTGGACTGGTGTGCCAGATGGGATGGACTGGGGTGCCAGATGGGGTGGACTGGGGTGCCAGATGGGATGGACTGGGGTGCCAGATGGGATGGACTGGGGTGCCAGATGGGATGGACTGGGGTGCCAGATGGGGTGGACTGGGGTGCCAGATGGGGTGGACTGGTGTGCCAGATGGGGTGGACTGGGGTGCCAGATGGGGTGGACTGGGGTGCCAGATGGGGTGGACTGGGGTGCCAGATGGGGTGGACTGGGGTGCCAGATGGGGTGGACTGGGGTGCCAGATGGGGTGGACTGGGGTGCCAGATGGGGTGGACTGGGGTGCCAGATGGGGTGGACTGGGGTGCCAGATGGGGTGGACTGGGGTGCCAGATGGGGTGGACTGGGGTGCCAGATGGGGTGGACTGGGGTGCCAGATGGGGTGGACTGGTGTGCCAGATGGGGTGGACTGGGGTGCCAGATGGGGTGGACTGGGGTGCCAGATGGGGTGGACTGGGGTGCCAGATGGGGTGGACTGGGGTGCCAGATGGGCGTAATCCCATGATTCTGGATTGGTGTATTTTTTATTTTATGATAATCCCAAACCTTATTCAGAATGCATGTAAACTTAACACTTAACTTCAATTTCATGTTTGGAGAAAGGGAACGATAGAGCAGCAGAAGCAACAAAAACATTCTGAAATTGAAATGTGATGTTTGGAGAATGCCTAATTCTGCAGTGAGACTGAGAGCTTTTTGATTACAGAGATGATTGCAGAGAGGACTGTAGAGTGAGATGGCTTGAGTCTACTCCAGCTCCAATGTGCATGCACACAAACATACCTACAGAGACGCACACACACAAACAAACACAGACGCACAACTCAACCTGAGCTCAGCTGTCAATCAGAGCTTTGTTGCCTGCAGTGATAACAGGGCACAGCTCTGCTGGTTACCAAGCATTCTCACAAGGGTGTCAAAACACTGCAATGACACCCCATAATAATAACCCAGAACAATCCAGCTACAAAGGATGAAACCAGAGACTGATATAAGGTCGGTTTAGAGTTTTGTCCTCTAAAAGTTGGGGAAAGCTTTAGGGAAGGTAGGCTGATCTTAGATCTTTGCCTACAGGTAACTTCTACTGGAGAGAGCCAAAACACATGGGACAGAGGAAAAGCCAAAGGAACATGATCCCAAATGAACATTATAACCAATAAGGAAGTTACTACAACTGAGAAAAAAATAGGAGGAAGGGTTTGGGTAAATGTTTGGATATTGGTTAAGGGTTAGTCTAGTGGTTTAAATGGGATGTGGTTGTAGACTGGGACTGTCTACTACAAGGGCAATCCAATCTTACCCTATGAGGTCCGGACTACTCCTGGTTTTCTCATGTATAAATAAGTCCCTATTAGAAGGGAAGAATGATAAAAGCAATGGAACTGGCTTCGAGGTAGAGATTTGAATTTGAGTGTTTAAGAGGTTTCACTCAGAGCAAGATGACTGGAGCCATCATCACAGAAGAACTAACTGCAGTCATAATGCACATACAGCACTTCTCATGTGGGTTATTATCAATAGATACAGCCAGAGTGGAGTCAAAGGCTGCGTCTCAACAGTCTACAGTTGCTTCCTCTCATCAGTCTACAGTTGCTTCCTCTCATCTTCTCCTTCAATGAGGTTGAGACTGACCAGTGAAGCCGTCAAACACACACACAGGGTTAATGTCACCCTCCAATCAACCCAATTGCCACCATTTGATTGGTCTAATTAATTGATTTGACAATGGGGGTTTAGCACCTATGCACCACCAATAGATTGAACCCTATCCACAAAACTATCCAGCTATAATGATAAGAACTAAGTCCCATTTACATTTTCAGCATATGACTGTTGTATCAAAATCATACTAGGAATAAAACATTGCTACCTACATCTGATGATAACCTTGAGTCAAAATTAGCTCATTTAATCAAGGCACAGAAATCATCGACTGAAGTCTCGAATTAAGAAATGGGATAATGGAATAGAAATGAAAGAATGTCAGACTGGGAGCCTCCATATCCACGTACGAGTTAACGAGATAGTAGTGTTATACATATACTGAATCAGAATAGGCCCAGAAAAATTGATTGCACATCGCTCAGCCAGCTAGCTAGCATGACTAACGTTAGCCGAGAAAATTGCTATGATCATCTTTTGCATTCACACATTGTGCAGTCACTAACGTTACTAATTTAGAAAATAGTCTCATCTGAACTGATTTATGCATCGTAAAGTAAATGACAATAAAGTGCATGCATCATATGCCTTAGGGCCATAGGGGAACCTTACAGCTAGCCATCTAGCTAGCTGACCTAGCCACAGTCCAGAGAGCAAGAATGCATGCCACGCCACGGTATTGTTTACATAGCTAGCACGCTCGGATTGTGTCCTATTTTAACAGCACGGAAACGATTAGTACGTTACATGTTTTACTTAACAATCAACTCTAGCGTTGAGCTGTTTCCATGAAATCTATCTAACATTAGCTAGCAATCCGACAGTGAGCTTTCTGATGTCCCAGTCCATTCCATTGGCTATCTAATTAGCTGGCTAGCTAGCTTGATCGCTCGCGCACCTGTCGTTGTGATTTAGCTATTTTTATATAGGTAAATTGTAGTAAATATCTTAGCTATGTATTCAATTTGTTTTCTTTGCATACGCCAAACGTAAGCACGATGGTTAGTTAGCTAATTTCGGCGTGCAGTCGGTTATAAAGCTAATCAAACGTGAGTTGGCATGTGTCTGTCGACTGTGGGGAGTGGGGCTGCTACCGGAGTCGCGAGTTCTCCTACCTGGATGACATAGTTAGTTACATTATAATGAGTGTGTAACAAATGCACGACATCTCTCACACCATTAATTCTGCATAACAGCCACTGTTGTTCCGATCCATTATTGCTTATACAAATGAGCAACAACACCTGGGAGAATGTTTAGTTGAAAACCTCCCCCCACCCCACCAACGCGCCGATCCCGAAAATACAGTGCTCAATCGGGAACAATGTCCCTCCATCTCGACTTGAAGGAGCGGCTCTTTTGCTCTCCCAGGCGTGTTCGTTTTCGGGCTTACCAGATTTAAAGAACGCCGCTATATCGGCCGCGTCCTTTGACGTCTCCTCCGCTCCGTCCCCAGAGCTCATGATGGTGGCCCAACTAAATTCCCAATGCGGTGGGGTAATTCCTGCCAACGTTATCAATATAAAAAATCTGTTCGCTTTCGGAAAGCGTCGGCCAAGACACAGGGGCGGGCAAGATCGCTCCTAGATGCTACTGCCATCAGCAAACCTCCATCTTGGGTAATAGCTACAAATGCACAGCTGGGCGGCCGCCGGGTTCCTCCTCCGAGTCGAAAGGAGAGTCGTTGTGGAGGGGGGGCAGAGGGGCACGGGATTCGGGAAGGGATGGGTCTATGTTCGGTGAATCTCCGAGAGACTTCGGAAACGTGCAGACAGAGGACGGGCGATCGTGTTGACCCGTGACAACTGCAGTGTCTGTGAATCATTAATGGGTATGACAGCGATTTGTGCCTTTTTAAATCAGTGTGCACTGTGCAGATTGGCCTACAAGGTAAACATGAATATTGCATATACACAGTGTTTTGGATATCATGTTAGGACACGAATTAATACACGTGTTGATTGTTGATCTGATTCTCTCAAATACAAATGTTAGGTTGCAGAATAAACTAATTCGGATTTGGTCAGTGTGTAGCCTAACCAATTGTCATTTGAAAGGCCTACTGAAGACCCTATAAAGACAACTACAAGTCTACTTTAACTAGCCTACTCTCTGCAGGATTTGTTTAGGGTGAGATTCTATCTCCAGGCCATCAGACTGTTAAACAGTAACAACTAGCCGGCCCGCCCAGTACCTTAGTCACTGTTACCTACAGGTAACCAACCACCTGGTACTCAACCCTTCACCTTAGAGACTGCCGCCCTATGTACATTGTCATTGAACACTAGTTACTTTAATAATGTTTACATACTGTTTTACCCACATCATACTGCATAATAGTTATGGCTCATCCTATATACAGTGCCTTCAGAAAGTATTCACACCCCTTGACATTTTCCACATTTTGTTGTGTTACAGTATGAATTTAAAATTGATTAAATGTAGTTATTTTGTGTCACTGGCCTACACACAATACCCCATAATGTCAAAGTGGAATTATGTTTATATATATATATTTACAAATTATTTCAAAATGAAACGCTGAAATGTCTTGAATCAATAACTATTCAATCGCATTGTTAAGTTCAGGAGTATAATTTTGCTTATACATAATAAGTTGCATGGACTCACTCTGTGTGTAATAATAGTGTTTAACATTATTTTTGAATGACTACCTCATCTCTGTACCCCACACATACAATTATCTGTAAGGTCCCTCAGTCGAGCAGTGAATTTAAAACACAGACCAGGGAGGTTTTCCAATGCCCCTTAAAGAAGGGCACCTACTTGTATATGGGGGAAAAAGAAGCAGACATTGAATATCCCTTTGAGCATGGCGAAGTTATTAATTACACTTTGGATGGTGTATCAATACACCCAGTCACTACAAAGTTAAAGGCGTCCTTCCTAACTCAGTTGCCGGAGAGGAAAGAAACAGTTCAGGGATTTCACCAATGGTGATTTTTAAACAGTTAGAGTTGAATGGCTGTGATAGGAGATAACTGAGTATGGATCAACAACATTGTAGTTAACCTAAGAGACAGAGTGAAAAGAAGGAAGCCTGTACAGAATTCAAATATTTCAAAACATGCATCCTGTTTGAATTAAGTAAAACTGCAAAAAATGTGGCAAAGAAATTCACTTTATTTCCTGAGTACAAAGTGTTATGTTTGGGGCAAATCCAACACAACACATATCATGTTTTCGTGCATGGTGTTGGCTGCATCATGTTATGGGTATGCTTGTCATCGGCAAGGCCTGGGAAGTTTTTTTTAATGATATAAAGAAACGGAATAGAGCTAAGCAAAGGCAAAACCCTAGAGGAAAACATGGTTCAGTCTGCTTTCCTACAGACACTGGGAGACAAATTCACATTTCAGCAGGACAATAACCTCAAACACAAGGCCAAATATACACTGGAGTTGCTTACCAAGACAACATTGAATGTTCCTGAGTGGCCTAGATACAGTTTTCACTTAAATCTATGGCAAGACATGAAAATGGTTGTCTTACAATGATCAACAACTAACTTGACAGAGTAGGAATAATTAAAAAAATAATAATGTGCAAATATTGTATAATCCGTGTGTGTAAAGCTCTTAGAGATGTACACAGAAAGAGCTATAATCGCTGCCAAAGGTGATTTTAAGATGTAACGTAAACTCACCCCATTCTGTACAAATGTGCGCAACCGCAACATTCAAACGAGGCTACAAAGAAAACTAATGTGACTGTAGCGACTGTGTTGACGTCAAAATCGGGGGTGTGAACTAGGTTTCTATTCAAGCGTTGATCGACATGGTAATGGCTCTATAGTATTGGAGAAAAGTTGAAAAAACATCTTGATGTGTCATGTCGTAACGTACAGCACGCATAAAGCAACTATTTCTGTCTTACAATCTCTCTCCACCAGGTGTAGCACTTCTCTCATCCTTTAAAAACAAGAAATGGACAGTTACGTGGGTAAAGGGGGGATACCTAGTTATTTTTTTCATCATCATTGCATGCGATCGTCATTCTCAAAGCCGCTGTTTACTTCTAAAATCACTTTAGCACCGCCCTAAAAACCCGATTCAAATTTGACACAAACCTTCAAAAAGGTATGTAATGACACATTATATAAACTCTTTATAGTGTTTTATTTACATTTTAGAGGCAATAAGGTGATAAGTTGAACAGATCGAGTGAAAAAAAACAATTTTCCCACAAAACATCTGTCCTTCTCACTATCACGCATTAGTTTAGCTTCCCCACCCGCCATTTTTAAAAGGACCCGACAGAGCTCATTGCCTTCTTGAATCATGCAGAAACGGGCAGCGTGGGGGTCATGTAATTGATTCTGTTGGAAAGGGGAGAAATTGTGCTTTACAATGGTATTGACATTACAGTTGATCTGGAAGTATTACGTTTTTGGGGCGCTAAAATAAGGGCAATTGTACGGACTAAGCCGATGTACGAGTTTACGTTATTGACTCAGAAGCTGAATACTTAATTAAGATATATTAGTGTTTCATTTTCATGAATTTAAAAAAAATATTCGAATTTTTCTTCCACTTTGACATTATAGAATATTTTATTTAGATCTTTGACAAAAATTTACAATTAAATCCATTTTAATCCCACATTGTAAAACAACAAAATGTGGAAAAATAAATACTTTCTGAAGGCACTGTAACAGCTCTGGTCCTGGAAAGATACAGGGTGTACAGGCTTTGGTTCCCCGCTCAGCACTAACCCAATGTATTGTTCAATGGGCTTGGATGAATGAAGGTTTACATTGAACAATGCTCCTTGCAAGATCAATTTCAGAACTGATTCATGTGTCCCCTTTATAGCTAATGCTCAGTGTTTAGATTAGAAAATGCTAAATAAATGTTTGTTGTGTGTTGCATCAAGTTAACTATATAAGGTAGCACACCTTTCCTGCAGTCAAATGACCAAAGCACACTCTAGTGGCCTCATGGGTGGAATATTATACATCTTTTTCATAATTTCATAATAAATTAACATTAAATGTTTTTTAACAAAAAAAATCTGGTGTCTATGTCAAAGGATTTTGTTAAATTTCAGTCTTCTATGCTGCACACTACCGGTCAAAAGTTTGAGAACGCCTACTCATTCAAGGGTTTTTCTTTATTTTTACTATTTTCTACATTGTAGAATAATAGTTAAGACATCAAAACTATAAAATAACACATATGGAATCATGTAGTAACCAAAAAAGTGTTAAGTCATTTGCCTTGATGACAGCTTTGGCATTCAGTCAACCAGCTTCATGATGTAGTCACCTGGAATGCATTTCAATTAACAGGTGTGCCTTGTTAATTTGTGGAATTGCTTTCCTTCTTAATGTTTTTGAACCAATCAATTGTGTTGTGACAAAGTAGGGGTGGTAAACAGAAGATAGCCATTGTAAAATGGCACAGAAAGAAATGGCAGCAGTTGTACGGGCGCCGAACCAATTGTGCTATTATTAGATTTTTTTTTGCGTTATTTGTAACTTATTTTGTACATAATGTTTCTGCCACAGTATCTTACGGCAAAAAAGAGAGCTTCTGGATATCAGGACAGCGATCACTCACCTCAGAATAGACAAAGATTTTTTCTTCAACAAGCAGGACGCACAGGATGTACTTCAGACACCCGACAAGGCCAACATCCCCGTCATTGGCAAGAGAAAGAGACGCAGGTACAGAGGACACAGAGCAGGGTGCCTCGTAAGGAGCCGCAGACGGCCAGTGGGAAAGCTGCCATTACTGTCAGTTTTACTTGCCAACGTGCAAACATTGGACAATAAATTAGATAAGGTACGATCGCGAATATCCTATCAACAGGACATCAGAAACTGTAACAACTTATGTTTCACAGAAT
Organism: Oncorhynchus clarkii lewisi; assembly: GCF_045791955.1. Lineage (NCBI taxonomy): Eukaryota > Metazoa > Chordata > Actinopteri > Salmoniformes > Salmonidae > Oncorhynchus > Oncorhynchus clarkii. The sequence continues at coordinate 21,370,118 of NC_092178.1, forward strand.
CGTGGCTTAATGATGACATGGATATTCAGCTAGCGGGATACACGCTGCACCGGCTAGATAGAACAGCACACTAAGACGAGGGAGGGCGGTCTGTGCATATTTGTAAACAACAGCTGGTGCACAAAATCTAAGGAAGTCTCTAGATTTTGCTCGCCTGCAGTAGAGTATCTTATGATAAGCTGTAGACCACACTATTTGCCAAGAGAGTTTTCATCCATACTTTTTGTGGCTGTTTATTTACCACCACAGATGGATGCTGGCACTAAGACCGCACTCAGTCAGCTGTATAAGGAAATAAGCAAACAGGAAACCGCTCACCCAGAGGCGGCACTTCTAGTGGCCGGGGACTTTAATGCAGGGAAACTTAAATCAGTCTTATTTAATTTCTATCAAATCAAATGTATTTATATAGCCCTTTGTACATCAGCTGATATCTCAAAGTGCTGTACAGAAACCCAGCCTAAAACCCCAAACAGCAAGCAATGCAGGTGTAGAAGCACGGTGGCTAGGAAAAACTCCCTAGAAAGGCCAAAACCTAGGAAGAAACCTAGAGAGGAACCAGGCTATGTGGGGTGGCCAGTCCTCTTCTGGCTGTGCCGGGTGGAGATTATAACAGAACATGGCCAAGATTTTTAAATGTTCATAAATGACCAGCATGGTCAAATAATAATAATCACAGGCAGAACAGTTGAAACTGGAGCAGCAGCACAGCCAGGTGGACTGGGGACAGCAAGGAGTCATCATGCCAGGTAGTCCTGAGGCATGGTTCTAGGGCCCAGGTCCTCTGAGAGAGAGAATAAAAGAGAGAATTAGAGAGAGTATACTTAAATTCACACAGGACACCGAATAGGACAGCAGAAGTACTCCAGATATAACAAACTGACCCTAGCACCCCGACACATAAACTACTGCAGCATAAATACTGGAGGCTGAGACAGGAGGGGTCAGGAGACACTGTGGCCCCATCCGATGACACCCCTGGACAGGGCCAAACAGGAAGGATATAACCCCACCCACTTTGCCAAAGCACCGCCCCCACATCACTAGAGGGATATCTTCAACCACCAACTTACCTTCCTGGGACAAGGTCGAGTATAGCCCACAAAGATCTCCGCCATGGCACAACCCAAGGGGGGGCGCCAACCCAGACAGGAAGATCGCATCAGTGACTAAACCCACTCAAGTGACGCACCCCTCCTAGGGACGGTATGAAAGAGCCCTAGTAAGCCAGTGACTCAGCCCCTGTAATAGGGTTAGAGGCAGAGAATCCCAGTGGAAAGAGGGGAACCGGCCAGGCAGAGACAGCAAGGGTGGTTCGTTGCTCCAGAGCCTTTCCAGTTCACCTTCACACTCCTGGGCCAGACTACACTCAATCATATGACCCACTGAAGAGATGAGTCTTCAGTAAAGACTTAAAGCTTGAGACCGAGTTTGCGTCTCTCACATGGGTAGGCAGACCATTCCATAAAAATCGAGCTCTATAGGAGAAAGCCCTGCCTCCAGCTGTTTGCTTAGAAATTCTAGGGACAATTAGGAGGCCTGCGTCTTGTGACCGTAGCGTACATGTAGGTATGTACGGCAGGACCAAATCAGAGAGATACGTAGGAGCAAGCCCATGTAATGCTTTGTAGGTTAGCAGTACAACCTTGAAATGAGCCCTTGCCTTGACAGGAAGCCAGTGTAGGGAGGCTAGCACTGGAGTAATATGATCAAATTTTTTGGTTCTAGTCAGGATTCTAGCAGCCGTATTTAGCACTAACTGAAGTTTATTTAGTGCTTTATCCAGGTAGCCGGAAAGTAGAGCATTGCAGTAGTCTAACCTAGAAGTGACAAAAGCATGGATTAATTTTTATGCATCATTTTTGGACAGAAAGTTTCTGATTTTTGCAAAGTTATGTAGATAACTTGAAACAGTCTTGATATGTTCTTCAAAAGAGAGATCAGGGTCCAGAGTAACGCCGAGGTCCTTCACAGTTTTGTTTGAGACGACTGTACAACCATTAAGATTAATTGTCAGATTCAACAGAAGATCTCTTTGTTTCTTGGGACCTAGAACAAGCATCTCTGTTTTGTCCTAGTTATGTAGAAAGTTTGCAGCCATCCACTTCCTTATGTCTGAAACACATGCTTCTAGCGAGGGCAATTTTGGGGCTTCACCATGTTTCGTTGAAATGTACAACTGTGTGTCATCCGCATAGCAGTGAAAGTTAACATTATGTTTTCGAATGACATCCCCAAGCGGTAAATATATATAGTGAAAACAATAGTGGTCCTAAAACGGAACCTTGAGGAACACAGAAATTTACAGTTGATTTGTCAGAGGACAAACCATTCACAGAGACAAACTGATATCTTTCCGACAGATAAGATCTAAACCAGGCCAGAACTTGTCCGTGTAGACCATTTTGGGTTTCCAATCTCTCCAAAAGAATGTGGTGATCGATGGTATCAAAAGCAGCACTCGGTCTGATGCCATTAAAATGTCATTTACCACCTTCACAAGTGCAGTCTCAGTGCTATGATGGGGTCTAAAACCAGACTGAAGCATTTCGTATACATTGTTTGTCTTCAGGAAGGCAGTGAGTTGCTGCGCAACAGCCTTATCTAACATTTTTGAGAGGAATGGAAGATTCGATATAGGCCGATAGTTTTTTATATTTTCTGGGTCAAGGTTTGGCTTTTTCAAGAGAGGCTTTATTACTGCCACTTTTAGTGAGTTTGGTACACATCCGGTGGATAGAGAGCCGTTTATTATGTTCAACATAGGAGGGCCAAGCACAGGAAGCAGCTCTTTCAGTAGTTTAGTTGGAATAGGGTCCAGTATGCAGCTTGAAGGTTTAGAGGCCATGATTATTTTCATCATTGTGTCAAGAGATATAGTACTAAACCACTTGAGTGTCTCTCTTGATCCTAGGTCCTGGCAGAGTTGTGCAGACTCAGGACAACTGAGCTTTGAAGGAATACGCATATTTAAAGAGGAGTCCGTAATTTGCTTTCTAATAATCATGATCTTTTCCTCAAAGAAGTTCATTAATGTATTACTGCTGAAGTGAAAGCCATCCTCTCTTGGAGAATGCTGCTTTTTAGTTAGCTTTGCGACAGTATCAAAAATGAATTTCGGATTGTTCTTATTTTCCTCAATTAAGTTGGAAAAATAGGATGATAGAGCAGCAGTAAGGGCTCTTCGATACTGCACAGTACTGTCTTTCCAAGCTAGTCGGAAGACTTCCAGTTTGGTGTGGCGCCATTTCCGTTCCAATTTTCTGGAAGCTTGCTTCAGAGCTCGGGCATTTTCTGTATAGCAGGGAGCTAGTTTCTCATGAGAAATGTTTTTAGTTTTTAGGGGTGCAACTGCATCTAGGGTATTGTGCAAGGTTAAATTGAGTTCCTCAGTTAGGTGGTTAACTGATTTTTGTCCTCTGGCGTCCTTGGGAGTCTGGAAGGACATCAAGGAATCTTTGTGTTGTCTGTGAATTTATAGCACGACTTTTGATGTTCCTTGGTTGGGGTCTGAGCAGATTATTTGTTGCAATTGCAAACTTAATAAAATGGTGGTCCGATAGTCCAGGATTATGAGGAAAAACATTAAGATCCACAACATTTATTCCATGGGACAAAACTAGGTCCAGAGTATGACTGACCGTGAGTAGGTCCAGAGACATGTTGGACAAAACCCACTGAGTCGATGATGGCTCCGAAAGTCTTTTGGAGTGGGTCTGTGGACTTTTCCATGTGAATATTAAAGTCACCAAAGATTAGAATATTATCTGCTATGACTACAAGGTCTGATAGGAATTCAGGGAACTCAATGAGGAACGCTGTATATGGCCCAGGAGGCCTGTAAACAGTAGCTATAAAAAGTGTATGAGTAGGCTGCATAGATTTCATGACTAGAAGCTCAAAAGACGAAAACTGCTTTTTTTTTTGTAAATTGAAATTTGCCTCATTTAACACAGTAAATTCATCAGGCTTAGAGCAGGGTGCCTCGTAAGGAGCCGCAGACGGCCAGTGGGAAAGCTGCCATTACTGTCAGTTTTACTTGCCAACGTGCAAACATTGGACAATAAATTAGATAAGGTACGATCGCGAATATCCTATCAACAGGACATCAGAAACTGTAACAACTTATGTTTCACAGAATCGTGGCTTAATAATGACATGGATATTCAGCTAGCGGGATACACGCTGCACCGGCTAGATAGAACAGCACACTAAGACGAGGGAGGGCGGTCTGTGCATATTTGTAAACAACAGCTGGTGCACAAAATCTAAGGAAGTCTCTAGATTTTGCTCGCCTGCAGTAGAGTATCTTATGATAAGCTGTAGACCACACTATTTGCCAAGAGAGTTTTCATCCATACTTTTTGTGGCTGTTTATTTACCACCACAGATGGATGCTGGCACTAAGACCGCACTCAGTCAGCTGTATAAGGAAATAAGCAAACAGGAAACCGCTCACCCAGAGGCGGCACTTCTAGTGGCCGGGGACTTTAATGCAGGGAAACTTAAATCAGTCTTATTTAATTTCTATCAAATCAAATGTATTTATATAGCCCTTTGTACATCAGCTGATATCTCAAAGTGCTGTACAGAAACCCAGCCTAAAACCCCAAACAGCAAGCAATGCAGGTGTAGAAGCACGGTGGCTAGGAAAAACTCCCTAGAAAGGCCAAAACCTAGGAAGAAACCTAGAGAGGAACCAGGCTATGTGGGGTGGCCAGTCCTCTTCTGGCTGTGCCGGGTGGAGATTATAACAGAACATGGCCAAGATTTTTAAATGTTCATAAATGACCAGCATGGTCAAATAATAATAATCACAGGCAGAACAGTTGAAACTGGAGCAGCAGCACAGCCAGGTGGACTGGGGACAGCAAGGAGTCATCATGCCAGGTAGTCCTGAGGCATGGTTCTAGGGCCCAGGTCCTCTGAGAGAGAGAATAAAAGAGAGAATTAGAGAGAGTATACTTAAATTCACACAGGACACCGAATAGGACAGCAGAAGTACTCCAGATATAACAAACTGACCCTAGCACCCCGACACATAAACTACTGCAGCATAAATACTGGAGGCTGAGACAGGAGGGGTCAGGAGACACTGTGGCCCCATCCGATGACACCCCTGGACAGGGCCAAACAGGAAGGATATAACCCCACCCACTTTGCCAAAGCACCGCCCCCACATCACTAGAGGGATATCTTCAACCACCAACTTACCTTCCTGGGACAAGGTCGAGTATAGCCCACAAAGATCTCCGCCATGGCACAACCCAAGGGGGGGCGCCAACCCAGACAGGAAGATCGCATCAGTGACTAAACCCACTCAAGTGACGCACCCCTCCTAGGGACGGTATGAAAGAGCCCTAGTAAGCCAGTGACTCAGCCCCTGTAATAGGGTTAGAGGCAGAGAATCCCAGTGGAAAGAGGGGAACCGGCCAGGCAGAGACAGCAAGGGTGGTTCGTTGCTCCAGAGCCTTTCCAGTTCACCTTCACACTCCTGGGCCAGACTACACTCAATCATATGACCCACTGAAGAGATGAGTCTTCAGTAAAGACTTAAAGCTTGAGACCGAGTTTGCGTCTCTCACATGGGTAGGCAGACCATTCCATAAAAATCGAGCTCTATAGGAGAAAGCCCTGCCTCCAGCTGTTTGCTTAGAAATTCTAGGGACAATTAGGAGGCCTGCGTCTTGTGACCGTAGCGTACATGTAGGTATGTACGGCAGGACCAAATCAGAGAGATACGTAGGAGCAAGCCCATGTAATGCTTTGTAGGTTAGCAGTACAACCTTGAAATGAGCCCTTGCCTTGACAGGAAGCCAGTGTAGGGAGGCTAGCACTGGAGTAATATGATCAAATTTTTTGGTTCTAGTCAGGATTCTAGCAGCCGTATTTAGCACTAACTGAAGTTTATTTAGTGCTTTATCCAGGTAGCCGGAAAGTAGAGCATTGCAGTAGTCTAACCTAGAAGTGACAAAAGCATGGATTAATTTTTATGCATCATTTTTGGACAGAAAGTTTCTGATTTTTGCAAAGTTATGTAGATAACTTGAAACAGTCTTGATATGTTCTTCAAAAGAGAGATCAGGGTCCAGAGTAACGCCGAGGTCCTTCACAGTTTTGTTTGAGACGACTGTACAACCATTAAGATTAATTGTCAGATTCAACAGAAGATCTCTTTGTTTCTTGGGACCTAGAACAAGCATCTCTGTTTTGTCCTAGTTATGTAGAAAGTTTGCAGCCATCCACTTCCTTATGTCTGAAACACATGCTTCTAGCGAGGGCAATTTTGGGGCTTCACCATGTTTCGTTGAAATGTACAACTGTGTGTCATCCGCATAGCAGTGAAAGTTAACATTATGTTTTCGAATGACATCCCCAAGCGGTAAATATATATAGTGAAAACAATAGTGGTCCTAAAACGGAACCTTGAGGAACACAGAAATTTACAGTTGATTTGTCAGAGGACAAACCATTCACAGAGACAAACTGATATCTTTCCGACAGATAAGATCTAAACCAGGCCAGAACTTGTCCGTGTAGACCATTTTGGGTTTCCAATCTCTCCAAAAGAATGTGGTGATCGATGGTATCAAAAGCAGCACTCGGTCTGATGCCATTAAAATGTCATTTACCACCTTCACAAGTGCAGTCTCAGTGCTATGATGGGGTCTAAAACCAGACTGAAGCATTTCGTATACATTGTTTGTCTTCAGGAAGGCAGTGAGTTGCTGCGCAACAGCCTTATCTAACATTTTTGAGAGGAATGGAAGATTCGATATAGGCCGATAGTTTTTTATATTTTCTGGGTCAAGGTTTGGCTTTTTCAAGAGAGGCTTTATTACTGCCACTTTTAGTGAGTTTGGTACACATCCGGTGGATAGAGAGCCGTTTATTATGTTCAACATAGGAGGGCCAAGCACAGGAAGCAGCTCTTTCAGTAGTTTAGTTGGAATAGGGTCCAGTATGCAGCTTGAAGGTTTAGAGGCCATGATTATTTTCATCATTGTGTCAAGAGATATAGTACTAAACCACTTGAGTGTCTCTCTTGATCCTAGGTCCTGGCAGAGTTGTGCAGACTCAGGACAACTGAGCTTTGAAGGAATACGCATATTTAAAGAGGAGTCCGTAATTTGCTTTCTAATAATCATGATCTTTTCCTCAAAGAAGTTCATTAATGTATTACTGCTGAAGTGAAAGCCATCCTCTCTTGGAGAATGCTGCTTTTTAGTTAGCTTTGCGACAGTATCAAAAATGAATTTCGGATTGTTCTTATTTTCCTCAATTAAGTTGGAAAAATAGGATGATAGAGCAGCAGTAAGGGCTCTTCGATACTGCACAGTACTGTCTTTCCAAGCTAGTCGGAAGACTTCCAGTTTGGTGTGGCGCCATTTCCGTTCCAATTTTCTGGAAGCTTGCTTCAGAGCTCGGGCATTTTCTGTATAGCAGGGAGCTAGTTTCTCATGAGAAATGTTTTTAGTTTTTAGGGGTGCAACTGCATCTAGGGTATTGTGCAAGGTTAAATTGAGTTCCTCAGTTAGGTGGTTAACTGATTTTTGTCCTCTGGCGTCCTTGGGAGTCTGGAAGGACATCAAGGAATCTTTGTGTTGTCTGTGAATTTATAGCACGACTTTTGATGTTCCTTGGTTGGGGTCTGAGCAGATTATTTGTTGCAATTGCAAACTTAATAAAATGGTGGTCCGATAGTCCAGGATTATGAGGAAAAACATTAAGATCCACAACATTTATTCCATGGGACAAAACTAGGTCCAGAGTATGACTGACCGTGAGTAGGTCCAGAGACATGTTGGACAAAACCCACTGAGTCGATGATGGCTCCGAAAGTCTTTTGGAGTGGGTCTGTGGACTTTTCCATGTGAATATTAAAGTCACCAAAGATTAGAATATTATCTGCTATGACTACAAGGTCTGATAGGAATTCAGGGAACTCAATGAGGAACGCTGTATATGGCCCAGGAGGCCTGTAAACAGTAGCTATAAAAAGTGTATGAGTAGGCTGCATAGATTTCATGACTAGAAGCTCAAAAGACGAAAACTGCTTTTTTTTTTGTAAATTGAAATTTGCCTCATTT
>NC_092178.1:21378307-21435807 GCF_045791955.1 Oncorhynchus clarkii lewisi
GTAAATTCATCAGGCTTAAGCCATGTTTCAGTCAGGCCAATCACATCAAGATTATGATCAGTGATTAGTTCATTGACTATAATTGCCGTTGAAGTAAGGGATCTAACATTAAGTAGCCCTATTTTGAGATGTGAGGTATCATGATCTCTTTCAATAATGACAGGAATGGAGGAGGTCTTTATCCTAGTGAGATTGCTAAGGCGAACACCGCCATGTTTAGTTTTGCCCAACCTAGGTCGAGGCACAGACACGGTCTCAATGGGGATAGCTGAGCTGACTACACTGACTGTGCTAATGGCAGACTCCATTATGCTGGCAGGCTGGCTAACAGCCTGCTGCCTGGCCTGCACCCTATTTCATTGTGGAGCTAGAGGAGTTAGAGCCCTGTCTATGTAGGTAGATAAGATGAGAGCACCCCTCCAGCTAGGATGGAGTCCGTCACTCTTCAGCAGGTCAGGCTTGGTCCTGTTTGTGGGTGAGTCACAGAAAGAGGGCCAATTATCTACAAATTCTATCTTTTGGGAGGGGCAGAAAACAGTTTTCAACCAGCGATTGAGTTGTGAGACTCTGCTGTAGAGCTCATCACTCCCCCTAACTGGGAGGGGGCCAGAGACAATTACTCGATGCCGACACATCTTTCTAGCTGATTTACACACTGAAGCTATGTTGCGCTTGGTGATCTCTGACTGTTTCATCCTAACATCGTTGGTGCCGACGTGGATAACAATATCTCTATACTCTCTACACTCGCCAGTTTTAGCTTTAGCCAGCACCATCTTCAGATTAGCCTTAACGTCGGTAGCCCTGCCCCCTGATAAATAGTGTATGATCGCTGGATGATTAGTTTTAAGTCTAAAACTTTTCAATTTGTCAGAGCTAATGGTGGGAAGCTTCGGCGTCTCAGACCCCGTAACGGGAGGAGTAGAGACAAGAGAAGGCTTGACATCATGTTAAATGCGTAACCAGAGGGAAAAAAATTCTAGATCACCTGTACTCCACACACAGAGACGCATACAAAGGTCTCCCTCGCCCTCCATTTGGTAAATCTGACCACAATTCTGTCCTCCTGATTCTTGCTTACAAGCAAAAATGAAAGCAGGAATCACCAGTCACTTGGTCTATAAAAAAGTTGTCAGATGAAGCAGAGGACTGTTTTGCTAGCACAGACTGGAACATGTTCCGGGATTCTTCCGATCGCATTGAGGAGTACACCACATCAGTCACTGGCTTTAACAATAAGTGCATCGAGGACGTTGCCCCCACAGTGACTGTACGTACATAATCCAACCAGAAGCCATGGATTACAGGCAACACTCGCACTGAGCTAAAGGGTTGAGCTGCCGCTTTCAAGCTGTGGGACTCTAACCCGGAAGCTAATAAGAAATTCTGCTATGCCCTCCGACGCACCATCCAACAGGCAAAGCAACAATACAGGGCTAAGATTGAATCGTACTACACCGGCTCCGACGCTTGTCTTATGTGGCAGGGCTTGCAAACTATTACAGACTACAATGACAAGCACAGCCGCGAGCTGCCCAGTGACACGAGCCTACCAGACGAGCTAAATCACTTCTATGCTCGCATGAGAGCATCAGCTGTTCCTCTCCGTAGCCGACGTGAGTAAGACGTTTAAACAGGTCAACATTCACAAGGCCGTGGGGCCAGACGGATTACCAGTATGTGTGCACCGGGCATGTGCTGACCAACTGGCAGGTGTCTTCACTGACATTATCAACATGTCCCTGATAGAGTCTGTAATACCAACATGTTTCAAGCAGACCACCATAGTCCCTGTGCCCAAGAACACAAAGGCAACCTGCCTAAATGACTACGGACTCGTAGCACTCTAGTCCATAGCCATGAAGTGCTTTGAAAGGTTGGTAATGGCTCACATCAACACCATTATCCCAGAAACCCTAGACCCTCTCAATTTGCATACTGCCCAAACAGATCCACAGATGATGCCATCTCTATTGCACTCCACACTGCCCTTTCCCTCCTGGACAAAAGGAACACTTATGTGAGAATGCTATTCATTGACTACAGCTCAGTGTTCAACACCATAGTACCCTCAAAGCTCATCAATAAGCTAAGGATCCTGGGACTTAACACCTCCCTCTGCAACTGGATCCTGGACTTCCTGACGGGTCGCACCCAGGTGGTGAGGTTAGACCTGCCACACTGATCCTCAACACTGGAGATCCACAGGGTTGCGTGCTCAGTCCCCTCCTGTACTCCATGTTCACCCACGACTGCATGGCCAGGCATGACTCCAACACTATCATTAAGTTTGCAGATGACACAACATGGTAGGCCTGATCACCGATAGCAACGAGGCAGCCTATAGGGAGGAGGTCAGAGACCTGGCCGGATGGTGCCAGAATAACAACCTATCCCTCAACATAATCAAAACAATGGAGATGATTGTGGACTACAGGAAAAGGAGGACCGAGCACGCCCCCATTCTTATCGACGGGGCTGCAGTGGAGCAGGTTGAGAGCTTCAAGTTTCTTGGTGTCCACATCACCAACAAACTAGAATGGTCCAAACACACCAAAACAGTCGTGAAGAGGGTACGACAAAGCTTATTCCCCCTCAGGAAACTAAGAAGATGTGGCATGGGTCCTCAGATCCTCAAAAGATTCTACAGCTGCAACATTGACGACATTCTGACTGGTCACATCACTGCCTGGTACGGCAACTCCTCGGCCTCCGACCGCAAGGCACTACAGAGGGTAGTGCGTACGGCCAGTACATCACTGGGACTAAGCTGCCTGCCATCCAGGACCTCTACACCAGGCGGTGTCAGAGGAAGGCACTAAAAATTGTCAAAGACCCCAGTCATAGAATGTTCTCTCTACTACCGAATGGCAAGCGGTACCGGAGCGCCAAGTCTAGGACCAAAAGGCTTCTCAACAGCTTTTACCCCAAAGCCACAAGATTCCTGAACAAGTAATCAAATGGCTACCCAGACTATTTTGCATTGTCCCGCCCCTCTCCCCCAATCCCACTTCTACTCTGCAGCTACTCTCTGTTTATCATATATGCATAGTCACTTTAACTATACATTCATGTACATACTACCTCAATTAGCCCGACTAACCGGTGCCCCAGCACATTGGCTACCCGACTATCTGCCTTGTGTCCTGCCACCCGCCAACCCCTCTTTTACTCTACTGCTACTCTCTGTTTTTCATATACAATTGAAGGCAGAAGTTTACGTACGCCTAAGCCAAATACATTTTAACTCAGTTTTTCACAATTCCTGACATTTAATCCAAGTAAAAATGTCCTGTCAGTTAGGATCACCACTTTATTTTAAGAATGTGAAATGTCAGAATAATAGTAGAGAGAATGATTTATTTCAGCTTGAATTTTTTTCATCACATTCCCAGTGGGTCAGAAGTTTACATACACTCAATTAGTATGTAGTAGCATTGCCTTTAAATTGTTTAAATTGGGTCAAACATTTCGGGTAGCCTTCCACAAGCTTCCTACAATAAGTTGGGTGAATTTTGACCCATTCCCCCTGACAGCTCGCACACGCTTTTTCAGTTCTGCCCACAAATTTTTCGATAGGATTGAGGTCAGGGCTTTGTGATGGCCACTCCAATACCTTGACTTTGTTGTCCTTTGGAAGTATGCTTGGGGTCATTGTCCGTTTGGAAGACCCATTTGCTACCAAGCTTTCATTTCCTGACTGATGTCTTGAGATGTTGCTTCAATATATCCACATAATTTTCCTCCCTCATGAAGTGCACCAGCCCCTCCTGCAGCAAAGCACTCCCACAACATGATGCTACCACCCCCGTGCTTCACGGTTGGGATGGTGGTCTTTGGCTTGCAAGCTTCCCCCTTTTTCCTCCAAACATAACGATGGTCATTATGGCCAAACAGTTCTCGTTATACTGTGGATATAGATACTTTTGTACCCGTTTCCTCCAGCATCTTCAGCATCTCCAGCATCTTCCTCCAGGTCCTTTGCTGTTGCTCTGGGATTGATTTGCACTTTTTGCACCAAAGTACATTCATCTCTAGGAAACAGAACACGTCTCCTTCCTGAGCGGTATGACGGCTGCGTGGTCCCATGGTGTGTATACTTACGTATATACTTATTGTTTGTACAGATGAACGTGGTACCTTCAGGCGTTTGGAAATTGCTCCCAAGGATGAACCGGACCCGTGGAGGTCTACCATTTTTTTCTGAGGTCTTGGCTGATTTCTTTTGATTTTCCCATGATGTCAAACAAAGAGGCACTGAGTTTGAAGGTAGGCCTTAAAATACATCCACAGGTCCACCTCCAATTGGTTCAAGTGATGTCAATTAGCCTATCAAAAGCTTCTAAAGCCATGACATCATTTTGTGGAATTTTCCAAGCTGTTTAAAGGCACAGTCAACTTAGTGTATGTAAACTTCTGACCCACTGGAATTGTGATACAGTGAATTATAAGTGAAAGAATGTCTGTAAACAATTGTTGAAAAAAATACTTGTGTCATGCACAAAGTAGATGTCCTAACCGACTTGCCAAAACTATAGTTTGTTATCAAGAAATTTGTGGAGTGGTTGGTTGAAAAACAAGTTTTAATGACTCCAACCTAAGTGTATGTACATTTCCGACTTCAACTGTATGCATAGTCACTTTAACCATACCTACATGTACATATTACCTCAATTAGCCCGACTAACCGGTGCCTGTCTATTGCCTTGCTACTGTTATAGCCTCACTACTGTATATTGCCTCGCTACTGTATATAGCCTCGCTACTGTTATTTTCACTGTCTTTTTACTGTTGTTTTTATTCCTTTACTTATCTATTGTTCACCTAATACTTTTTTTTTTTACTTCAACATTGCACTGTTGGTTAAGGCCTGTAAGTAAGCATTTCACTGTAAGGTTGTATACCTGTTGTATTTGGCGCATGTGACAAATAAACTTTGATTTGATACAGAAGATATTTGGTAAAAGACCAAGTCCAAGTTATGGCAAGAACAGTTCAATAAGCAAAGAGAAATGACTGTCCATCATTACTTTCTGTACAGCACTTTGAGATATCAGCTGATGTACGAAGGGCTATATAAATACATTTGATTTCATTTTAATTTGATACTTTAAGACATGAATCACAGTCAATAAGGAAAATGTCAAGATCTTTGAAAGTTTCTTCAAGTGCAGTCGCAAAAACCATCAAGTGCTGTGATGAAACTGGCTTTCATGAGGACCACCACAGGAAAGGAAGATCCAGAATTATCTCTGCTGCAGACGATAAGTTCATTAGAGTTACCAGCCTCAGAAATTGCAGCCCAAATAAATGCTTCACGGAGTTCTAGTAACAGAAACATCTCAACATCAACCGTTCCCGAGGAGACTGTGTGAATCAGGCCTTAATGGTCGAATTGCTGCAAAGAAACCACTACTAAAGGACACCAATAATAAGAAGAGACTTGCTTGAGCCAAGAAACACGAGCAATGGACATTAGACAGGTGGAAATTTGTCATTTGGTCAGGAGTCCAAATTTGAGATTTTTGGTTCCAACCGCCATGTCTTTGTGAGACGTGGTGTGGGTGAACGGATGATCTCATGGAGGAGGAGGTGTTGGGGTGCTTTGTTGGTGACACTGTCAATTATTTAGAATTCAAGACACACTTAACCAGCATGGCTACCACAGAATGCTGCAGCGATATGCCATCCCATCTGGTTTGAACTTGGTCCCACTATAATTTGTTTTTCAACAGGACAAATACTCAACACACCTCCAGGCTGTGTAAGGGCTATTTGACCAAGAAGGAGAATGATGGAGGCTGCATCAGATGGTCTGGCCTCCACAATCACCTGACCTCAACCAAATTTAGATTGTTTGGGATGAGTTGGACTGCAGAGTGAAGGAAAAGCAGCCAACAAGTGCTCAGCATATGTGGGAACTCCTTCAAGACTGTTGGAAAAGCATTCCAGGTGAAGATGGATGAGAGAATGCCAAGAGTGTGCAAAGCTGTCATCAAGGCAATGGGTGGCTATTTGAGTTTCAAGTATAACAACATTTGTTTAACACTTTTTTTGTAGTAACATGATATATTATGATATAATATGTGTTATTTCATAGTTTTGATATCTTCACTATTATTCTACAAGGTGTTCTAAAACTTTTTGACAGGTAGTGTATATAACGTGTAATATTTGGATGCAAACTCAAAATGTAATAAATGTCAGCTTTATATCTGATGGTCTTCTTCTTTTTTTAAGCCCATAACCATGTGTGTGAGGTGTGTACATTTGTATTAAAGTAGATTTGTTTAAGACTACCAAGAAACTCTGTGTGACCCTGATTTAGCCCACAGTAGTAAAAGGTTATTAAGTATTTTTAGGCAAAGTGTGACCGTTCATAATCCAATAAAATGTATAGGCACAGTTTTCTGCATCTTTTTACATACATTAAAATTGAATTGATTTCTTAATGGTGTCCTTGAATTGAGTCATCGTCAACAAAGATTTCAAGTCACTTAGTCTAGCTGTGCCAGTGTAGTGGTTATCGTAATACTTTGTGCATTAGAGATTTTCTGTGGCTTATACTGTTCATTGATTAGAGCCTACGGTACATGTAGGTCTGTTTGTATCTGGAACTCCAGGGACTGCAGTTGAAAATTAGCCGTCTGGCTAAACTGGCATTTTTACTGAAATGTTGATTAATGTGCACTGTCCCTGTAAGAATAAACTCAAACTCCAGAGTGTTTTAGTTTTGTAATATAACATGTAGTTAATATAATATTTTAATGAAGTGATTGTTTTCTTTCCTATCACATGAAATTGATGTTGTCAAGATTAGGCAATCTCATGATAATTTTGGTAGTGGAAACACACACGCACGCACACAGACATACACAGACACACTGGCCGTGATCGTGAATCCCATAGGGCGGCGCACAATTGGCCCAGTATCGTCCGGGTTAGGGGAGGGTTTGCCTGGGGTAGGCCATCATTGTAAATAAGTATCTGTTCTTAACTGACTTGCCAAGTTAAATAAAGTTTAAAGATACACATACGCACACTACAAACACTATATCAAACAACTGTGCTCAGACCAGTGTGCAACTGTGCTCAGACCAACACAACCAGTGTGTTGAACAGAACTGAGGACAGATTTCACCCAAAATTACCGGGGTGAAAAAAAAAATATTTGTTTGATTTATCCATTACTTTAACAGCCACTCGTTATCCAAAGTTAAAATGCTAATTTGACCTTTAGTTTAATAGATTCATGAACATTTTCATTAAGTTTCTTTATGACATTAGGCCCACCGTCTTCTGTACAAGGGGTGAACTACCCGGGTTGTGTTCATTACGGCACAAAATTGGAAGCATTTTAAAACATTTTGCAACAGAAAATTAAAATGTGTGTTTCTTATTGGAAAAGTCCCCCATGTTATTGGAAAAGTCCCTCCATGTTTCAGTCCATTTTCATTAATTTGGTGGCTAATGAACATGATGCAGTATGTTATTTTCTCTAAGAGCATGCATTAGTCCCTACAGTCCCCAGTGTTGAATTCAAATAGCCCCTCTCCTTTAAGACTTAATGTTAATGTTTTAAGGAATACACTAGCAATGAGAGCCCATCATTTTTACACAGTGATAAATTATAGGAATACCGATGCAAAATGTTTAGAATGAATAGTTGTAAAGTAAGGTTAATGGCTGAAATGACATGCTACTGATGTCATTTAATTTGAGCTCCTGCTATACCAGGAGATACTCCTGCATCAATAAAACAAAATTGAATTATTATGTGGATTATAATTAATTGCCATTTTTGTAGGATTTGATACATTTTTCATAAGGGAAGATCAAGTCTGACATTTCAAAGTGGAAATGACAAACTTCAGAAGCCTTTTTAGAACTCAAATACACTACAAGTTAAACATTTTATGCATTGCATCCTTGGTGATTAAATTCAAATCAAATTTTGTCACGTGCTTTGTAAACAACAGGTGCTTACTTACAGGCCCTTCCCAACAATGCAGAGAGAAAAATATATAAATAATAGAAAAATAATAACACAAGGAATAAAGATAACTTGGCTACATACACAGGGTACCAGTATTGAGTCAATGTGCAGGGGTAGAAGGTAATGAGATAGATTTTTATTTAACTAGGCAAGTCAGTTAAGAACAAATTCTTATTTCTTATTCATTTCTCCAAACCCGGGGCACCAACCTATGGGGTTCCCAATTACAGCTAGTTGTGATCAGCCTGGAATCGAACCAGGGTCTGTAGTGATGCCTATAACACTGAGATACAGTGCCTTAGACCACTGCACCACACTCGGGAGCCCTATACAGTATGTATATATGTACATATAGGGATAAAGTGACGAGGCTACAGGATATATAGTAAACAGTTACAGCAGCGTATGTGATGAGTCAAAAGAGTTATGTACTGGGCCGTACGCACTACCCTCTGAAGTGCCTTGCTGTCGGATGCCAAGCAGTTGCCGTACCAAGCGGTGATGCAGTCAGTCAAGATGCTCTCAATGGTGCAGTTCTTTTTAGCCACCTGAGAGGGAAGAGGCATTATCATGCCCTCTTCATGACTGTGTTGGTGTGTTTGGACCATACAAATTCCTTAGTGATGTGCACATCGAGGAACTTGAAGCTCTCAACCTGCTCCACTACAGCCCTGTCAATGTGGATGGGGGTGTGCTCTGCCCTCTGTTTCTTGTAGTCCACGATCAGCTCCATTTGGATTTATTATCAACCAATAAACCTGCCTTGATTATTAATACAGTAGACCAGGGTTTCCCAAACTCGGTCCTGGGGCCCCCCCTGGGTGCACGTTTTGGGGGGCCAGGACCCGAGTTTGGGAAAACATGCATTGGACGAGTGAATGGGCCTGATGCACATGCACTGCAGAAAGCAGCCAGCAGAGGGCACTCTAATCACACTAAATCAATTATCTTCTCAGCAGTGCAAATAACGGATTCACTTGTGTGTTTAAAAAAAAAATGTATTCACCTTTATTTAACCAGGTAGGCTAGTTGAGAACAAGTACTAATTTGCAACTGCGACCTGGCCAAGATAAAGCATAGCAATTTGACACATACAACAACACAGAGTTACACATGGAATAAACAAAACATAGTCAATAATACAGTAGAACAAAAGAAAACAAAAAAGTCTATATACAGTGAGTGCAAATAAGGTGAGATAAGGGAGTTAAGGCAATAAATAGGCCATGGTGGTGAAGTAATTACAATATACCAATTAAACACTGGAATAGATGTGCAGGAGATGAATGTGCAAGTAGAGATACTGGGGTACAAAGGAGCAAGATAATTCAATAAATACAGTATGGGGATGAGGTAGGTAGATAGATGGGCTGTTTACAGATGGGCTATGCACAGGTGCAGTGATCTGTGAGCTGCTCTGACAGCTGGTGCTTATAGCTAGTGAGGGAGATGTGAGTCTCCAGCTTCAGAGATTTTTGCAGTTCGTTCCAGTCATTGGCAGCAGAGAACTGGAAGGAAAGACGACCATAGCAGGAATTGGCTTTGGGGGTGACCAGTGAGATATACCTGCTGGAGCACGTGCTACGAGTGGGTGCTGCTATGGTGACCAGTGAGCTGAGATAAGGCGGGGCTTTACCTAGCAGAGACTTGTAGATAACCTGTAGCCAGTGGGTTTGGCGACAAGTATGAAGCGAGGGCCAACCAACGAGAGGGTACAGGTCGCAATGGTGGGTAGTGTATGGAGCTTTGGGGACAAAACGGATGGCACTGTGATAGACTGCATCCAGTTTGTTGGAGGCTATTTTATAGATGACATCAAGTGAATGTCATGTGATTTGTGTGTGTGTGTGCGCGTAACAGGAGAGAACTTAATGACCTGAATGAACCCCCAGGTGCTGAGAGAGAGAGAGAGAGAGAGAGAGAGAGAGAGAGAGAGAGAGAGAGAGAGAGAGAGAAACTAACCAAATATCACCGTCTCCCTCTCAAATGTCAGACTCATAACTGGATTACTCCCTGGTTTCTACTGGGCAGAGAACACAGTGACTGAAACTAATGAAAGAAAGCAGGTATCTCTTTCTCACCCCTTCACCCATCCTTCTCTCCTCTTTTCTCTAGTCTTATATCTTCACTCTCCTTTATCTCTTTCTTTCCCTCTCTCAAGATAGACTCCATTCATACAGGTGTATGCTGTCTTTCATGGGCCTATGAAACAGCCAGATGTCTATAAAATTGCCTGGGAGTTTAGCCACTTAGGGTAACGCCTAATGATAAGAAAGAAGATTTATCTTCCTTTTTTTCCTGTCTCTCTTTCTCACTCCTTGGCTCTCTCCTCCAGAGTCTGTGTATGTGTGTGTGATACTCCAGCCCAGCCTCTTAGCACAGTGTGAGTCTTTTATTGGCCTATCTCCTGCTGTTCCTCTGTAATTATGGTAGACAGAGAGAATAACAACAGCAGGTGGAGAGAGCGAGAGATAGAGAGAGAGTACGAGAGCGAGAGAGGGATGCGTCTGTGTATGTGTGTGTGCCAATGTATTTCACACTTTCTTGGCCTTTCCTACAGTCAAATGACTAGTGGCCTCATGGGTGGAATGTTAATAATATTTTTCATAATTAATAAAAAATTCAGTGATATGACATGCTATTCTATAAAAAAATGTATCCGTAATTAATATTACCCGATTGAGCTAATCATGTAAATGTAATTAACTATAAAAAAAATATCCGTAATTAATATTACCCGATTGAGCTAATCATGTAAATGTAATTAACTAGAGAGTTGGGGCACCACGAAATAATATTTGTAGAGCTGTTATCTTCCGAATAAACTCTTAAAGACCTAGTAATGTTTTACATCAATAGCAGTCAATATTAATCGTCACCTTAATTCAGTCTCATCTGAAATTTGTAAATTCTTGGTTATCTTCACGAACTCTGGCTAACAAGTTGAATCAGCAATACAAAATTGGGTTTAATTATTGATTTACTAAATATCTAACTAATCACACAGAATTACACATACACATAATTAATCATAACTTGATTACAAATGACGTCATAAAGGAAAACGTCCCTAGCAGGCCAACGTCATGACAACAGCCAAAAGCATGGTGCTTCTATGTCAAATTATATGTTATATTTCAGTCTTCTGTGATGTGTACAAAGTGGAATATTGGGATGCAAACTTCAAATTGAATGCATTTCAACTCTATATCTGACATGGTACAGGTGTCTTCTTTTTGTTGATCCCATAACCATATGTGTGTGTGTGTGCAGAGCCATCACAGTGAGTTGTTAGGGCTAACTAGAATGTCCAATAGTGCTCCTGTAACACCGGGTCACGTGGTTAGAACACCCACAACTCTCTGATGGGTCCCACCTTACAGGGCAGCCAACCTGACCATTCATTTTAATACACCTAGGGGCTGACACACACACACACACACACACACACACACACACACACACACACACACACACACACACACACACACACACACACACACACACACACACACACACAGCAACAGAAGCAGTAGCAGCAGCTGTGTCACTCTCCATCCTACAGAGACCTGTACCAGCAGAGGGTGATGGTATTGATGTGATCTGTACTCTCCCACAGGGATGGAAAACACTGGAACACACGCACGCACACACACACCACGGGAGGCTGGTGAGGGGAGAACAGCTCATAATAATGGCTGGAATGGAGTGGTGTCAAACACATTCATTCCATTCCAGCCATTACAATGAGCATGTCCTCCCAAATGAAGGTGTCACCAGCCACCTGTGACACACACACCAGTTCCACTAGCAATCAGAGCTGAGGTGAGCTGACCACACATTAGACAGAAAGACTACTGGCATAAAGCAATCAGTGGACTAGGCAGAGGAGAGGACTGGTCATTATGGTATCTCATCATCAAACCCATTTAGCACTGCACTATGTGGTGGCATTCGAGGAAAAGGGGATACCTAGTCAGTTGGACAAAGGAATGCATTCAACCGAACAACCGAAACGCATTTAACCCAAACCCTCTGAATCAGAGAGGTGCGGGGAGCAGAATGGCAGGTTTTTCTACCTTGCCAGCTCGGGGATTCGAACCAGAGACCTATACTGTCTATTATTTTTAGACGTTTGGTATACCCCTCATACCAGTTAGTGTGTAATACATTTTTATGGGCATTTTGTAAAGGTGCATATAGGACCATGTTGCTTTAAACTAACTAGTTCTCAGATTGATTAAATGCAGATGAAGGAGAGAAAAAAAGAAAGCAAAATGTATATTATTGCTGTAACAATACATGTGGCTGCGCAGTCTAGGAAAGTACAGAGATGTGTGTTCCTAGTGCGCAGTAGCACTGGATTAGTATCTTAGCAACCATAGACGCCACTGGTAGCTATTTTTTGTTTACCAAGCTAAACTAGAAAGTTCGTTATTATTTTTTACATAGATAGCTATAGGATGGATGTGTTACTTGAATCGAAAACAAAACCAGTTTCGACTATATCTGTGTATAGTTACATTCCACCAAGACGAACTGAACCAAAAGAGAGAACCTATTACAACAGTGACTCCAAGGTATGGGTGGTTGCTACTTGCAAGCTAACGTTAGCGAACGGCTAGCTAACTTACTTATTAGCTAAGCTAGCTAGCTAGAAAACCTATATTTCTCTCTCTCCGTCTCTCTTTCTCCGTGTGTGTGTCCCTCTCACTCTTTAACCCCTTTGTCTCTCTCCCCTTTCTCCCAGCTAGCACAATTGGTTCCTTAGAAGTTGTGGGGATGTACCTTTTTGGTTTCCAATTGGTTTTGGGAACAAAGCCATACGTTTCCTGACTGAGAACAGAAGTGTGAAAATTTAGCCTGTTCTGGGAACGTTCATTTTATGTTGCAGGGAGGTTCTGAGAACGTTTTATTATTGTTCTCTGGATGTTTTGCTGGGAGGTCTTCTTAATGTTCTGAGAACATACATTTTAGGTTATTTTGAGGTTTTTGAATAACTTCCTTAAAACGTTAACTGAAATGTTCAATAAGACTGTTAGCTAATTTTCCCCCAACGTCGGACACACCCTAACTTCGTACACTCTCTAGCGGTTAGATAATTAAATCACCTCTACTCAACATTTTAGATGGACTGGAAAATAACGGTACGTTTTGCGACTAAAGACACCCTTCCAGCTAGCTGACCACCGATTTTCATTGCAATTTATGTAAGTTAGGTTTTGAGAATTTTCAAAAAACTGATATACACTGCTCAAAAAAATAAAGGGAACACTAAAATAACACATCCTAGATCTGAATGAATGAAATATTCTTATTAAATACTTTTTTCTTTACATAGTTGAATGTGCTGACAACAAAATCACACAAAAATGATCAATGGAAATCAAATTTATCAACCCATGGAGGTCTGGATTTGGAGTCACACTAAAAATTAAAGTGGAAAACCACACTACAGGCTGATCCAACTTTGATGTAATGTCCTTAAATCAAGTCAAAATGAGGCTCAGTAGTGTGTGGGCCTCCACGTGCCTGTATGACCTCTCTACAACGCCTGGGCATGCTCCTGATGAGGTGGCGGATGGTCTCCTGAGGGATCTCCTCCCAGACCTGGACTAAAGCATCCGCCAACTCCTGGACAGTCTGTGGTGCAACGTGGCATTGGTGGATGGAGCGAGACATGATGTCCCAGATGTGCTCAATTGGATCCAGGTCTGGGGAACGGGCGGGCCAGTCCATAGCATCAATGCCTTCCTCTTGCAGGAACTGCTGACACACTCCAGCCACATGAGGTCTAGCATTGTCTTGCATTAGGAGGAACCCAGGGCCACCCGCACCAGCATATGGTCTCACAAGGGGTCTGAGGATCTCATCTCGGTACCTAATGGCAGTCAGGCTACCTCTGGCGAGCACATGGAGGGCTGTGCAGCCCCCCAAAGAAATGCCACCCCACACCATGACTGACCCACCGCCAAACCGGTCATGCTGGAGGATGTTGCAGGCAGCAGAACGTTCTCCATGGAGTCTCCAGACTCTGTCACATCTGTCACATGTGCTCAGTGTGAACCTGCTTTCATCTGTGAAGAGCACAGGGCGCCAGTGGTGAATTTGCCAATCTTGGTGTTCTCTGGTAAATTCCAAACGTCCTGCACGTTGTTGGGCTGTAAGCACAACCCCCACCTGTGGACGTCGGGCCCTCATGCCACCCTCATGGAGTCTGTTTCTGACCGTTTGAGCAGACACATGCACATTTGTGGCTTGCTCTAGGTCATTTTGCAGGGCTCTGGCAGTGCTCCTCCTGCTCCCCCTTGCACAAAGGCGGAGGTAGCGGTCCTGCTGCTTAGTTGTTGCCCTCCTACGGCCTTCTCCACGTCTCCTGATGTACTGGCCTGTCTCCTGGTAGCGCCTCCATGCTCTGGACACTACGCTGACAGACACAGCAAACCTTCTTGCCACAGCTCGCATTGATGTGCCATCCTGGATGAGCTGCACTACCTGAGCCACTTGTGTGGGTTGTAGACTCCGTCTCATGCTACCACTAGAGTGAAAGCACCGCCAGCATTCAAAAGGGACCAAAACATCAGCCAGGAAGCATAGGAACTGAGAAGTGGTCTGTGGTCACCACCTGCAGAACCACTCCTTTATTGGGGGTGTCTTGCTAATTGCCTATAATTTCCAACTGTTGTCTATTCCATTTGCACAACAGCATGTGAAATGTATTGTCAATCAGTGTTTCTTCCTAAGTGGACAGTTTGATTTCACAGAAGTGTGATTGACTTGGAGTTACATTGTGTTGTTTAAGTGTTCCCTTTACTTTTTTGAGCAGTGTATATACTCATTTTGTGGGACACGCTGCATATTGTAAAATATGGCTGTGCTATAGACACATTTAATACTTTTTACCTAAATTATTCATACTCATTTATGTTAGTATTAAACTGTTCTCTACTTTCTCAAAACATACGATTAATCTGTAAAATAAATAGCGAGACATTTGGTTACAACACTGAAGAAGATGTTGGTGAAGAACCATTTTTAAGAGTCTACAGGAGGGCGCACCAGGCTACGCAATGTAAAGTTGATTGGAAGTCTAGCCAACTAGTCAACTATCTAGTAAACACTTCGGATACGAGATTGCTGTCTCTTTTTTGAACAAAATTAAACGGATAGATCTTGCAATTGAACAAAATAGTAAGGTGGCCAATAACTGGGAATGCTTATAATACAGGATGTATTTCTTTTGCTAAACCGCTTATCAAAAAGCTGATAATAGTAGTATTTCCACTGAAGTGTCAAACATGGTAATTGCTAACCCATTAGCTAACATTTTTATGACACCAATAGTCACAAAACATTGATGGCTTGATCACAAGATAACACTGTTGAAGGTAATATATTTCTTAAACTCTGTTGAATATGCCGATATTAGGGGGTCCTACGCTAGGTTAGTTTGGGTTAACTGTTTTGAACTCCAAGCACAGATAGGACACATGGACATTCATTTGCTTAGGCATTAATCATGCAAACACATTTTTTTTAATATATTTTTTTATTGTGACTCGGTGTCAGTGAGCTTTCAAACCTACACAAGCTTCTGTTTTCTATCCATGGAATTTGTCGACTGCGCCACCAGGATGGAGCTAGCATGCCATGTTTTTTTTTTACTCATACAAAGGGTGCATTCGTAAATAGTTTCCAGTGTGTCAGAGTGCGCTCGGAGACATTCTTAAGTGTTGTCAAATTGTCTGTTCGTAAATTCAGAGTGGTTTGCGCTTGGAACGTTCAGACCGCACACTGGACACTCTCTGGCCTAAGAGCGTTCTGACCTCACAGCGGCAGTCAAGCACTCAAGTTAACTGGCACAAATGGGAGAACACCTCACTCTGATGATTTTACTCGCCCAAGCAGAGCTAGTTAGGCTGTTTTCATGTTATCAAGGGTGTTAGTGACCATAACTGTGGTGCTGGCAACAATTTAATAAATACAAAATTCCAACATTTACTGATTCAATGAGTGCTGCGTGTTCGTAAAATTCATCAGTTATTCTGCGCTCTAGCACACTCAGATGAGTGCTCTGAAATTGGCGTAGATAGTCAGAGTAAATTACAAATGAAACCAAAGCATTTTAGTCTACTCAAACAGACCCCATTTCAAAGGAAACAAGAACTCAATCAGATCAGGTGTGGCCAATTAGTGGGTACGGCCAACACACCTGAACACACGAAACAAGATGGAGGGTAGAGCGAGTTTTGTTGAGGTTGAGAACATAATGTATACCAGTGGAGGCTGCTGAGGGGAGGACGGCTCATAATAATGGCTGGAACAGAGCAGATGGAATAGAATCAAACATACGGACATTTGTTTGATGTATTTGATACCATTCCACTAATTCCGCTCCAGCCATTACTATGAGCCCATCCTCCCTAATTAAGGTGCCACCTACTTCCTGTGATGTATATGTTTTTAAATAGCATTCTTAGAACATTCTTAGAAAGTTCTTTGACGTAACTAATGTTTTTTTTTGTGGTTTTTATTGAAAGTTCCCACAGAAGAACGTTGTTTCTAAGAACATGAATGACAACATGAATTTATCTTGAAACATGAGGATGTCACGAGATTCCTCCTGGGAAGGAGAGGCGGACCAAAATGCAGCGTGGTTATAGTTAATGTTTTTTAATAGAAAAACTCAACATGAACCTAATACAAAACAATTCATGTGGCAAAACCGAAACAGCCCTATCTGGTTCAACAAACACAAAGACAGGAAACAATCACCCGCAAAACCCAACACCGAACAGGCTACCTAAATATGGTTCCCAATCAGAGACTATGACTAACACCTGCCTCTGATTGAGAACCATATCAGGCCAAACACAGAAACAGACAAACTAGACACACAACATAGAATGCCCACTCAGATCACACCCTGACCAAGCAAAACATACAAAGCAAACTATGGTCAGGGTGTGACAGTACCCCCCCCCCCCCCCCCCAAGGTGCGGACTCCGGCCGCAAAACCTGAACCTATTGGGGAGGGTCTGGGTGGGCATCTGTCCGCGGTGGCGGCTCTGGTGCTGGACGTGGCCCCCACTTCACCATAGTCTTAGTCCGCCCCATTGTCCGCTTCCGTGGCTTCCTTCCGTTCCGCTTCCTAACCACGGCAACCCTTCTAAATGAACCCACTGGACTGGGGGGCAGCTCGGGACAGAGGGGCAGCTCGGGACAGAGGGGCAGCTCGGGACAGTGGGGTAGCTCCGTACTGGCTGACGACTCTGGCAGATCCTGGCTGAATGGCGGCTCTGGCGGATCCTGGCTGACTGGCGGCTCTGGCGGATCCTGGCTGACTGGCGGCACTGGCGGATCCTGGCGGCACTGGCGGATCCTGGCTGACTGGCGGCACTGGCGGATCCTGGCTGACTGGCGGCACTGGCGGATCCTGGCTGACTGGCGGCACGGGCGGATCCTGGCAGACTGGCGGCACGGGCGGCTCCTTGCAGACTGGCGGCACAGGCGGCTCCTTGCAGACTGGCGGCACGGGCGGCTCCTTGCAGACTGGCGGCACTGGCGGCTGCTTGCAGACAGGCGGCACTGGCGGCTCCTTGCAGACTGGCGGAACCGGCGGCTCCTTGCAGACTGGCGGCACCGGCGGCTCCTTGCAGACTGGCGGCACTGGCGGCTCCTTGCAGACTGGCGGCTCCTTGCTGACTGGCAGCTCTAATGGCGCTGGGCAGACTGGAGACTCCGGCAGCGCTGGAGAGGAGGAAAGCTCCGGCAACGCTGGAGAGGAGGGAGACTCCGGCAGCGCTGGACAGGCGGGAGCACCTGTAGGGATGAGACGGAGAGACAGCCTGGTGCGGGGGGCTGCCACCGGAGAGCTGGTGCGTGGAGGTGGTACTGGATAGACCGGACCGTGCAGGCGCACTGGAGCTCTTGAGCACCGAGCCTGCCCAACCTTACCTGGTTGAATGCTCCCGGTCGCCCTGCCAGTGCGGCGAGGTGGAATAGCCCGCACTGGGCTATGCAGGCGAACCGGGGACACCATGAGCAAGGCTGGTGCCATGTGAGCCGGCCCAAGGAGACGCACTGGAGACCAGATGCGTAGAGCCGGCTTCATGGCACTTGGCTCGATGCCCACTCTAGCCCGGCCGATACGCGGAGCTGGTATGTACCGCACCGGGCTATGCACCCGCACTGGGGACACTGTGCGCTTCACAGCATAACACGGTGCCTGCCCAGTCTCTCTAGCCCCCCGGTAAGCACAGGAAGTTGGCGCAGGTCTCCTACCTGGCTTCGCCACACTACCTGTGTGCCCCCTCCCAAGACATTTTTGGGGCTGACTCTCGGGCTTCCATCCACGCCGCCGTGCTGCCTCCTCATACCAGCGCCTCTCCGCCTTCGCCGCCTCCAGCTCTTCTTTCGGGCGGCGATATTCTCCTGGCTGTGCCCAGGGTCCTTTACCGTCCAACTCATCCTCCCATGTCCAGTCCTCCTTGCGCTGCTCCTGCTGCCGCTGCCTGTCACCACGCCGCTTGGTCCTGTTTTGGTGGGTGATTCTGTTACGCGGTTCTTCCTGGGAAGGAGAGGCGGACCAAAATGCAGCGTGGTTATAGTTCATGTTTTTTAATAGAAAAACTCAACATTAACCTAATACAAAACAATAAATGTGGCAAAACCGAAACAGCCCTATCTGGTGCAACAAAGACAGGAAACAATCACCTGCAAAACCCAACACCGAACAGGCTACCTAAATATGGTTCCCAATCAGAGACTATGACTAACACCTGCCTCTGATTGAGAACCATATCAGGCCAAACACAGAAACAGACAAACTAGACACACAACATAGAATGCCCACTCAGATCACACCGAGGAAACCTGTAGGAAACGTTATGCTGAAGTACTGACATTCACACAGACGAACGTTGTTTCTTAATGTTCCCGGAACAATTTGAGAACATTACTTTCAATAGAACCATGAGGAAACCTGTAGGAAACGTTATGCTGAAGTATTGAAATTCCCACGGAAGAATGTTGTTTCAAACGTTCTCTAAACTATTTGAGAACCTTCCCAAGGTCAAACCAGTTGTGGAACTTTCCTAGAACATTAGCAAAAATTAAATGAAATGTAATCATGTTTGAACTTTTAGGAACCATTCTGTTTAAGTAATGAAATATCAAGAAAATAACATTATTTTGTCAAGTTCCTTTAATGTGCTGAGAATGTTCCAAAGCCAAACAACTATCCTGCACCTTTCCCAGAACGTTGTGGGAAGGTTGTATGCAAAATAATTATAGGACAACCACGCTCTCACCAAGCTTTAAGAGACATATGGTTCTCAGAACGTTATGTTCTAGCTGGGCTCTCTCTCCCGTCACATTTCCCTCTCTCTTCCTGACTAGTCTTGAAAACCCGACCTGAGTCAACACAGAGACGTCACTGTGTTGCCTAGGGTCAGGTTTTCAAGACAACTCCCTCACCCCCACTCTCTATCTATCACACCTTTTACTGTAAGAAACATAGCTAGATGGCTAGCTACAGTGCCTTGCGAAAGTATTCGGCCCCCTTGAACTTTGCGACCTTTTGCCACATTTCAGGCTTCAAACATAAAAATATAAAACTGTATTTTTTTGTGAAGAATCAACAACAAGTGGGACACAATCATGAAGTGGAACGACATTTATTGGATATTTCAAACTTTTTTAACAAATCAAAAACTGAAAAATTGGGCGTGCAAAATTATTCAGCCCCCTTAAGTTAATACTTTGTAGCGCCACCTTTTGCTGCGATTACAGCTGTAAGTCGCTTGGTGTATGTCTCTATCAGTTTTGCACATCGAGAGACTGAAATTTTTTCCCATTCCTCCTTGCAAAACAGCTCGAGCTCAGTGAGGTTGGATGGAGAGCATTTGTGAACTGCAGTTTTCAGTTCTTTCCACAGATTCTCGATTGGATTCAGGTCTGGACTTTGACTTGGCCATTCTAACACCTGGATATGTTTATTTTTGAACCATTCCATTGTAGACTTTGCTTTATGTTTTGGATCATTGTCTTGTTGGAAGACAAATCTCCGTCCCAGTCTCAGGTCTTTTGCAGACTCCATCAGGTTTTCTTCCAGAATGGTCCTGTATTTGGCTCCATCCATCTTCCCATCAATTTTAACCATCTTCCCTGTCCCTGCTGAAGAAAAGCAGGCCCAAACCATGATGCTGCCACCACCATGTTTGACAGTGGGGATGGTGTGTTCAGCTGTGTTGCTTTTACGCCAAACATAACGTTTTGCATTGTTGCCAAAAAGTTCAATTTTGGTTTCATCTGACCAGAGCACCTTCTTCCACATGTTTGGTGTGTCTCCCAGGTGGCTTGTGGCAAACTTCAAACTACACTTTTTATGGATATCTTTAAGAAATGGCTTTCTTCTTGCCACTCTTCCATAAAGGCCCGATTTGTGCAATATACGACTGATTGTTGTCCTATGGACAGAGTCTCCCACCTCAGCTGTAGATCTCTGCAGTTCATCCAGAGTGATCATGGGCCTATTGGCTGCATCTCTGATCAGTCTTCTCCTTGTATGAGCTGAAAGTTTAGAGGGACGGCCAAGTCTTGATAGATTTGCAGTGGTCTGATACTCCTTCCATTTCAATATTATCGCTTGCACAGTGCTCCTTGGGATGTTTAAAGCTTGGGAAATCTTTTTGTATCCAAATCCGGCTTTAAACTTCTTCACAACAGTATCTCGGACCTGCCTGGTGTGTTCCTTGTTCTTCATGATGCTCTCTGCGCTTTTAACGGACCTCTGAGACTATCACAGTGCAGGTGCATTTATACGGAGACTTGATTACACACAGGTGGATTGTATTTATCATCATTAGTCATTTAGGTCAACATTGGATCATTCAGAGATCCTCACTGAACTTCTGGAGAGAGTTTGCTGCACTGAAAGTAAAGGGGCTGAATAATTTTGCATGCCCAATTTTTCAGTTTTTGATTTGTTAAAAAAGTTTGAAATATCCAATAAATGTCGTTCCACTTCATGATTGTGTCCCACTTGTTGTTGATTCTTCACAAAAAAATACAGTTTTATATCTTTATGTTTGAAGCCTGAAATGTGGCAAAAGGTCGCAAAGTTCAAGGGGGCCGAATACTTTCGCAAGGCACTGTACGTATATCATCACTAACGTTATATCCCACTGTCTTCCACGTCCCCTGCCTGCCTGCCTGCCTGCCTGCCTGCCTGCCTGCCTGCCTGCCTGCCTTCCTCTCTATCACGCACGCACACACACACTAACCTATAATGATCCAATAATCCATAGGCACGGGAGGTATCCTTATACGACTGCATATACCGGCGGGCGGAGGGCTATGACAGCAAACTACACCGCGACGATAGAGAGCACTCCAACAGCAGGGGACTAGACTTGTACTCAGAGGTAACTAGCTAGCTACAGTGCCATATCTTAATTTGACCATCCTGTTTTTGCAGGAATTTTCCAGCACGGCAGGAAATGCAAATGTATTCAATGTCTAAAAAGGCTTCTAATTTACACTTCAACATTTCAGACTTGATTTTCCCAAACAAAAATGTATCAACCCCTACAAAAACAATCTACATTTATTGTAATCCACATAATAATTTACATTCTCTGTTGCTGCAGGATTATTTTCCTGCTGTGAGAAAGTGGGTCAAATTAAGATATGGCATCTGTACAGTAACACCTGTTGCTCTTGCGCTGATCTAAGTAGGTGGTGTTAGGATTTGGGGAGGGTAAAGTGGTATAGCAGCCTCCCTGTATGCCCTGATACGGTTATTATGACCACAACTATGATGTGTACTAAAACCATAGTGTGCTATAACTTGCCTATCTATACCAAGGGTTTTGGACCTTCGTGGCACTCACTCTGAAACCAGAGTTTAATTAAGTCCCTAGATCTCTGCCTATGACAATTCCTATCAGCTATATTTGAATAGCCTGACAATTCCTATCAGCTATATTTGAATCTAGCTGTATCGTTTCACGGTAAGGTCTACCTACACCTGTTGTATTTGGCGCAAGCGACAAACAAAGTTTGATTTGATATTTTTTGTGGTTTCATGAAACTAGTCATACATTTTCCCAGTTGACAGTCTGTTTGACCCGCAGCAGGTGTGGCAGCATCTGCACTAGCCGACAAGCCATACGTGAACAGGTTGTTATGGGAGTAAATATAGCTAGCAGCTGGCTGTCACTGTATGCCACTGGTGGTTGTTAGCGAGGTGGAAGTTTCCCAACACTTTCTGTGCTGAAACTATGTCAGTCATTATGCTTGTCAGGTAGGAAGCAGCACCAGTGGTGGGTCTAGTTTCTGAGTCAGTGAAAGTGGAGAAGTTGACTAGCTAAGTGAGTGGACAAACACACACACTTGTGACGTGAATGGGCTGCACTCACTGTAGAGAGGTTTAATTACAGTAAAGTTAAGTCTTACCTTTCTGAGAGTAATTCTGCGCTCAATGACAGCTCATGGTGTGAACTGGAGGAGATCCATTTTAAACCCACAGATATGATCAAACTCAGCTACAGCATCAACCCACCTCCAATTACAGGTATAAAACACAGATATTATGTATGTAATTGTATGGGTGTAAAGCTGTGTAATGGTGTCTGGTAAGGTGTTAAACATCTAAATGATTAACCCGCTCTCCTCCTTTCCTGCTCTCTCTCATTTACTATCATCCTCTTTTCTCTCACATTCTCTTATCTTTATTACCCTTTCCTCCCTCTCAGCTCATTCCGTTTCTCTTCTCTTTCAGGAGTCTTCCAGACCTGCACCAGTCCTGTCCTCATCAGAGTATGGAAGACGCCTGCCTCCTGTCCTCTACAAACCTGGCAGGCAGTTTGCCCGCATCTCTCACATCCACACCGAGTTCTTCAGGAAAAACGGGATCACACGCAATTTTGAGGAGGGATACGGATCAGTGGTTCCTGTGTGAGGAAGTCCGTATTCCCAACACCAGAGATAGAGTGGGTGCAGTGAGGGAGGGAGAGTGATGGTTTTATCAATGTGAATATGTATGGGCACAACAACACACCCAACTGATACAGTCAGTGTGGTGCTGAGTAGTAAAGATATTTAAAGATATAGATCATTATAGAAATAGAGATATATTTAAAGAGAGATTATATATTTTAAGATAGATAAAATAAAAAGTTAAAAAAAATTATTATATATATATATATATAGCTATATATATTATAAAATCAGATTACATATTTTAAAATACTAAGATTGTAACTACACATTATGGCCCACATGTTTGTGACATACATAATAAAGTACAATATTTGATCAAAATACCTGTTTATCAAACTACTTTGTGAAATGCAATCATAAATGGTCGACTTTCAATGACAGGAAGCACATTGGTTCAGTTATATACAAATGGTTTTAATGAGTAAGAAAATGATGCCGTCAAAACATGGAAACGTTCTCCTGTTCTCGATGTAGTTTTTTGGTTTTCTTACAAAAGTCCAGTAGCTCTTGATTCCCGGCTGCTCTTGAGGTCCACGTACATTGCTCTTTGCTTGACAGAAGCTCTGCTCCAGAGCTTAGAGATAGGTTAGCTATAGAAGGTTTGGCAAACTACTGTTCATGTTGACACCAATTCCCCCCCCCCCCCCCATTCTGACTAAAAGTACTGTAATGACTAGAATCCTGACACATACTCTCAATATCTGTCTCTGCACTGCACCACACAACCACTCGGGCAGCCATTGAAATCCACTAAAGCTAGAAATTCCCGTTGCGCACAGATCTAGGATCGGCTTATCCTAAACACGGGGGACGGGGATGCAAAACTGACCTAAGATCAGCATCTAAGGACGACTGTAACCTATGAAGTCCAGCCACTACTGTAACCAGCTAAGGAGGGACGATGCAGGTAATACTGTATGTACAGCCGTCTGTCTGTTGTTCTGTCTGTTGTTCTAAATGTTGTCTGCCTTCTGTCTGGTTCAGATGAAGTGGTCTGGGAGTTACTGTTGTAAACAAGGAGTCTTGACAGATACGTTCTATTACAGCAGGCAGTTTTGAATGTGTTTGTGTGTGATTGTATAAGTCCTAGTGTGTGTGTTTGTGTGTATGTGCGGTATTTGTGCATGCACGTATGTGTGTCGGGTTGGAACCAAAGTTATTTTCCAATTATTTCATTCTGAACAGAACCCCAATTTTTTTTCGTTCCGTTACACTGTTCCGACCAGCAAAATAAAGTTCTGAACCGGTTCAAAGCTAAAAGTACAGGTTGATATCGTTTCTTTCGGTTCCTTTTTTAACTACTTTATTTACTATTAATTACTTTACCAATCATTGTGGATAGAGCAGGCAAGCTAGTTATTTCCATGCGTGATGGACAGACAAGTGTAGCCAATGGCGCAAGATGCGACTGAAATTTTGTGGGTGGGAAGAGAGCAAGATAGGGTTGAGGAGGCTTGAAGCGCAGGACATCTTGTTATGACATGCATTATCTGAATTAGGTTCACATACTTATACCTAGGCGGAGCGGCTTCTATGGAGAAATATTGAATGTCCTTTGCGCTAACTAGCTAACAAGCTTGAGCTAGCTAGCTAACTGACAAGCGCCATCAGAATTAAAAACACGTCTTACCTTTTTGTAAGGTTTAATCATTTCAACGAAAAGGTGATAACCAGGCTTATAGTATTGTACTAATACAGGCAGGGAGCAGGTCTCGAACCAACAACCTTCTAGCCCGAAGTCCAGCGTGCTATCGACTGTGCCGCAAAAGCATGCTCAAGCGGCAGAGTCGATATCCGCGCTTATAAACGCAGCGTTGTTATAGTATCCTTAACTAGCATTGATAAAGTTAATCCATTCTTCTCTAGCTAATAAAAATTCTCTCTCCCTATCTTCTGAATCACGCTTGTAAAGTTTTTTTTTTGGGGGGGGGGGGGGGGACTAGAAAAAAATGCCTGGAACGTAAAACAACATTATTAACCACTTTTAAAATAATGGTTTTGTTCCGGAACAGTTTGGATCACTTTCGTTCCCGGTTCCGTTTCTGTTCCTTGACAAATTTAGTTATTTACCGGTTTTTGGTTCGGTTCCCTGAACCGGTTTGAAGCCCTGATGTGTGTGCAAGTCCATTTGTGTGTATGTAAATGCATGTGTTTGTATAGTTTAAGAGTGTGTGTGTGTGTGTGTGTGTGCGCGCTTGCGGGCATGTGTGTGTGTGTGTGCGCGCTTGCGGGCATGTGTGTGTAAATTGCTCAGTATATGATGTTCAAGGCATCACAGTCCCTTGCGACAGCGATCTGGTCATCTCTGTGTGTACGAAGAAGGTCTTGAGCTCTCCCTTCCCCTTCACATTGATGATGCCGCGACATGAACACATGTAGCCCAGTGTCAACAGGATACGACTCGTCTCCTCGGTTACCTGGAAGCAGCGAAAACACAAATCACATGTAGGCAGAAAATTCCATAGAATTCCATATTGAACTTTTAATAGGATCTCTGTGGTAAATGTCATATTTTATATTAATAACTAAAGACTTAATCAGGAAAGAACAATAGTCGAAGAGTGGCTTTGAGGATACTGTATTGTTCTGTATTATTATATATCTACATTTGCATAACGTCTTCTCTGTACCTGTATACCATATTCATTAACCTTGACCTAGTTCTGCAGCAACCACTAGTGGTACAAAATAAAACTGCATGCAGCTAGTATTATTTTAGCATTACTATTAGTGTAGCTGTATTCTAAATGTATGAATTGATTACCTGTATTTTCCCCAGTACCCCAGTACTCTCCATCCGGCTGGCCACATTAACACTGTTCCCCCAGATATCATACTGAGGCTTTTGCGCTCCGATCACCCCCGCAATCACCGGACCATGGTTTATCCCTGACACAACCAGGAAGAGGGGTTAGAGGTCCAATGTAAGACAGACTGTACCAGTCTCACTCACTCACTCACTCACTCACTCACTCACTCACTCACACACATACCAACTCGTAGCCTGAAGTCATTGAAGGAGTGTTTGTTGATGACATCTAGTTTCCCGACCAAGGCAAAGGCAAACTCCATCATGGTGCCAATGTGCATGTACTGACGGTCATGCTCCTGAGAGAGAGAGAGAAAGATAGTGTAAGGAGAGAGAGAGGGGGAAGGAGAGAGAGGAAACAGAGAAATGGTAATGTAGAGAGATACGAAATAGACAGAAAAGGGCAGGAGAGAGGGAAGGAGAGGGAAGAGATGACAGGGAGTGTTGTTTAGCACCACCATACAGCTCTACACCTGTAATTGGAGGTGGGTTGATGCTGTAGCTGAGTTTGATCATTTCTGTGGGTTTAAAATCTATCTCCTCCTATTCACACCATGAACTGTCATTGAGAGGAAAAAGGTAATTTATCCCTACAGTTATGCGTGTGTGTGTGTGTGTGTCATGTACCTGTGTGTATTCAGGTCCAGGTGTAGCGTTGAGCCCAGTAGCAGCCATGTAGGTGCTGCCAATAGTCTTTATCTTCTCCACCCCGCTGAATTTAGGCTTGGACAGCAGCTGTCACACAGAGAGAGAGAGGTTAGAACTTAGGCAGGAGCTGTCTCTCTCTCTCTCTCTCTCTCTCACTCACTCACTCACTCACTCACTCACTCACTCACTCACTCACTCACTCACTCACTCACTCACTCACTCACTCACTCACTCACTCACTCACTCACTCACTCACTCACTCACACACACACACACACACACACACACACACACACACACACACACACACACACACACACACACACACACACACACACACACACACACACACACACACACACACACACACACACACACACACACACACACACACACACACACACACACTTCACACACTTCACACTTCAGTAGTGATGATTTCATGAACTTATCTTCAATGAAAAGATCATGATCACAAGAAAACAAATGAAAGACTCCTCTTAGAATATGTGTATTTTTCCGAAACTCAGTTGTCCTGAATCTGCACAGAACTGCCAAGACTTCAGATCAATGGAGACACCTGAGTTTTTGAATCCTGACACATTCACAAAAATATTCATGGCCTCTAAACCTTCCAGCTGTCTACTGGACCCTATTCCAACTAAACTAATGAAGGAGCTACTGCCTGTGCTTGGCCCTCCTATGTTAAATTTAATAAACGGCCCTCTATTCTCCGGATGTGTACCAAACTCACTAAAGGAGCCAGGAATAAAGCCTCTCCTGAAAAAGCTAAATCAGCCTATAATCGAATCTCCCATTCCTAAAAACAAATAAAAAATAAAGCTGTTGCTCAGATACTCACTTCCATCTTGAAGACAAATAATGTATACATAACACTCCAGTCTGGTTTTAGACATCACAGTGCTGAGACCGCACTCGTGAAGGTGGTAAATTACTTTTGAATGGCATCAGACCAAGGCTCTGAGTCTGTCCTCAATCACCACATTCATTCAGAGAGATTGGATATTGGTCTACACGGACAAGTTCTTGCCTGGTTTAGATCTGTCGGAAAGATATCAGTTCGTCTCTGTGGATGGTTTGTCCTCTGACAAATCAATGGTAAGTTTCAGTGTTCCTCAAGGTTCTGTTTCAGGACCAGTATTGTTTTCCCTATACACTGAGTATACAAAACATTAAGAACACCTGCTCTTTCCATGACATAGACTGAACAGCTGAATCCAGGTGAAAGCTATGATTCCTTATGTTAAATCCACTTCAATCAATTGAGATGAAGGGGCGATACAGGCTAAAGAAGGATTTTTAAGCCTTGAGACAATTGAGACATAGATTGTGTATGTGTGCCATTCAGAGGGTGAATGGGCAAGACAAAATATTGAAATGCCTTTGAACGGGGTATGGTAGTAGGTGCCAGCCGTACCGGTTTGTGCCAAGAACTGCAACGCTGTTGGGTTTTTCACACTCAACAGTTTCCTGTCTATATCAAGAATGGTCCACCACCAAAAGAACATCCAGCTAGCTTGACACTACTGTGGGAAGCATCGGAGTCAACTTGGGCCAGCATCCCTGTGGAATGCTTTTACCACCTTGTAGAGTCCATGCCCCTAAGAATTGTGTCTGTTCTGAGGGGAAAATGGGGGGGTGCAACTCAATATTAAGAAGATGTTCCTAATGTTTGGTATACTCAGTGTATATGCTACCTCTTGGTGATGTCATTCGGAAACATAATGTAAACTTTCACTGCTATACAGACGACACACACATTTTCAATAAAACTTGGTGAAGCCCCAAAATTCCCTACCCTGGAAGCCTGTGTTTCAGACGTAAGGAAGTTGATGGCAACAAATGTTTTTCTTTTAAAATCGGACAAAACAGAGATGCTAGTTCTAGGTCCCGAGAAACAAAGATATCTGCTATCGGATCTGAGAATGAATCTTGACGGTTGTACATTCGTCTGAAATAAAACTGTGAAGGACCTCGGTGTTACTCTGGACCCTGATCTCTCTTTTGACAAACATATCCATCTTCTTAACATTCCAAAATCTGAAACGTTTTGTCCAAAAATTATGCAGAAATGCTAATCCATGCTTTTGTCACTTCAGGATTAGACTACTGCAATGCTCTACTCTCTCTGGCTACGCGGATAAGGCACTAAATAAACTTCAGCTAGTGCTAAATACGGCTTATAGAATCTTGACTAGTACCAAAACAATCGATCATATTACAGTGCTATCCTCTACACCAGCTTCCTATTAAGGCTAGGGCTGATTTCAAGGTTTTACTGCTAACATGCAAAGCTTTACATGGACTTGTTCCTACCTATCTCTCCGGTTTGGTCCTGCCGTACATACCTACACATATGCTATGGTCACAATGGATGCAGGCCTCCTTATTGTTCTTACACAGATGTGTGACAGAAGTGATAAGAAACCAATGAGGACAGAGTAACTCACCTCGTCAAAGTCAGCGATGATCTCGTTGAGGAGTCTGAGACATTCCAGGCCCTCCTTGTTGACGTCTGACTCTGTGTAGAACTCCTTAAAGTCTGGGATGGAGGCGAACATCACACATACCGACTCATACGACTGGTGGTACAGATCCTAGAGAAGCAAACACACAGACACAGGTCAGTGGAATGGATCAATGCAATTCCAAAATAGGGTTAGAATGTGTGGTTCTAAAGTTAGTACTAGAATGCATTTATTTTATTTATTCTTCTAGAAACACGGCCGGCCCGCTCATTATGCAGGATAAGGCGGCCACCTATGGTGGCAGATTGACGAGGGCGGCATTTTCTTAGCTAAACTGGCCAAGATGCACCTCCAACAACAACAGCACATTAACCTCACTTAATTCTGCCCAAAAACAATGAGAATTTCTCTCAACCAGTGGCATAAGGGCTTTTTAGATGAGCACGAGCCAATGTCTTTTGGACGTCTGTTTTTGGTCCTGTCCAGATGTCTTTTTTTGTATTTTACAAACAGTAGGCTTACCACATAGATGGGCATCCATAAGTCCATTTCAGACAACACTGTAGACTACACCTCAGTAAGCACGGACCGACGCCTTTTGTTTGTATTGTTTTGGTGCAATTCCCGGACCGGCTTTGATTTCCGCATCCACGGATATGTTTGGTTCAGATTTTGTCCGGTCTTGACCAGCCTTGATTTGGCCCAAACATAGAAGACTAGAAATAAAAAATAAACAACTTTCATTCAGAACTGAACATTAACTTGAATTAAACATCTGGAAAATAAGTATTTTTCAACGTCCGGAGAATATGCTTTTTCAACGTCCGGAGAATATGCCTTTTCAACGTCCGGAGAATATGCCTTTTCAACGTCCGGAGAATATGCCTTTTCAACGTCCGTAGAATATGCCTTTTCAACGTCCTAAAAAGGAAAATACGTCTGCTTCCTGGGACTAATCTAGTTTTGCGAGGCAATTTTTTTGGTCTCGCCTATGGCGGCAGAACAGCAGGGACCAGCCCTGTCTTGAAAGAGTTCTAGAATAAGAATTCGTTTTGTTCTGTGGTTCTGAGTTCTCAAGGTTATATTCTGTGAATGGTCGCTGCCCCACCTCGTTCTTCCAGTTGCGTCCCAGGAAGTGTTCTGCGACGTGGGCAGGTAGAACATTCTCCAGTAGAACCCTGTTGAGGTTCTCCATGGTCTCGATCTCCTCACACTCTCTCTTGAACTTGTCCCTCCACAGGAAGTCCAACCTACAGTAATATTCATTCTGTTAACAGGAGGACACAGAGACGGTAAAGATATGGTGGTCATAAAGTCAATAATAAATCATGTTATTTTACTCTCTGAAATGACTACGCTTGAGTAAAGGTTTACCAATAATAGCACCAACTATGTGATGGTCTTTTATTACTGTAAATGTAGGTGATGCATTTTCAGGAATTTGCTGAACTTATCAAGTTGAAAGGAGACTGGTCTTGACTCACAACTCACTATACTTATGAAACGATGTAAGAGAAGAACAGAACACATGGGTCAAACACATTGTTCTCAAAGTGAAATGTATTTGAATTGTCCACTTGGAGAGTCACTGCTTCACATTCTCATGACTTCAACGACATGGAAGAAGAAAATAATACTTTTGGCATTTTTCTCCCCCATTTCTCCCATCTCCCTCTGCCATTGAGAGAATCTAAAGGTGGAATAAGAGATTCCGTCCAAAATGGCAATCTTTTCCCTATAGTGCACCACTTTTGACAAGGTCCCTGCTCAAAACTAGTGAACTATTATAGGGATTAGGGTGCCATTTGGGACGCAAACTATCTCACCAACTGACCCTTCAGAGCATGTTTTGTATTCATGGGAAATGAACGCTATGGTAATAAGACACTAAAGCAGAGGATAGCAGCGTTGCTGTCTTCGCTTCAGGGAGCGCTAAACACCAGCCTGATTAGCATAAAGTAGGCGCTGGTTTCTCATTGGTTATCTACACCTGGGGGACTTCTAAACATGTCTAAATAGGTCAGCCGGGTGCCGAGATGAAGGTCAAAACGCCCCGGGGTGTGTGTGTGTGTGTGTGTGTGTGTGTGTGTGTGTGTGTGTGTGTGTGTGTGTGTGTGTGTGTGTGTGTGTGTGTGTGTGTGTGTGTGTGTGTGCGCTCTCTGTGTTAGACCTTATGGCTACCTGTGGGCTAGCGGCTACGTACGTGTGTGTGTGTGCACACATGCATGTGTGTGGGTGCTAGCTAGGTCATCCTTGTGAAGAGTTGAGAAGGCCTAGTAACTAGGCCAGGCAGGAACAGTGGTATTATGAGAGGCTGTTTAGTAGGCAACTAGCTAATGATGGTTAATTAATGAGTCATTCATCTGTTCTTCATTACCTCATGTTTACAGCCAGATGCTGCAAGGGAGGACAATTTAACACCTCCAGAAAGGATTTAAAATAAAGAAACAGGCAAAAAAAAGTACAATTGTTTAAAATACAGCTAACCAAATACTGCAATTAAATTAGACATGTGCGTCATCCCCAAACACAGCCCCTACCCTTCTGGTGACTATAACCCAGTTTGACAACAGGGGGAACTGTATGGGCCAGCTCTTGTCCACTGGGGATGGTATATTTGGGTACACAAGACTCTCCAGGACATCTGAATCGGAACAGCTGTGATGGATGGTACCCCAGAGCAGTGGCATAGGCAGAAATCTGTTGATGCCAGGGCCAGCAAAAATCATTCAATTATCATGAAAGCCTACCCTGTACCTTACACAGCAAATTCTCCAGTGTCAAATTGAACACTGGCCCAGTGTCTACACGTGTCCACACTTTTGAGTGTTAAATTAATACTGTTCTTAGTGCTGATGATGTTACACTTTGTCAGTGTTAGGGAATGAAGTGTTATGCAATAGTACCTCATATATTATTTTAACACCAGGAAGTACATATAGTTTACACCAATGGTGTTATGCAAAA
The DNA here is from genome assembly GCF_045791955.1 of Oncorhynchus clarkii lewisi. Lineage (NCBI taxonomy): Eukaryota > Metazoa > Chordata > Actinopteri > Salmoniformes > Salmonidae > Oncorhynchus > Oncorhynchus clarkii. The sequence goes on from NC_092178.1 coordinate 21,410,223, forward strand.
ACACCTTATAAAGTTTTTATTTTTTACATTTTATTTTAATTTTACCCCCTTTTCTCCCCAATTTCGTGGTATCCAATTGTTAGTAGTTACTATCTTGTCTCATCGCTATAACTCCCGTACGGGCTCGAGAGAGACGAAGGTCGAAAGCCATGCGTCCTCCGAAACACAACCCAACCAAGCCGCACTGCTTAACACAGCGCGCATCCAACGCGGAAGCCAGCCGCACCAATGTGTCGGAGGAAACACCGTGCACCTGGCGACCTGGTTAGTGCGCACTGCGCCCGGCCCGGCACAGGAGTTGCTAGTGCGCGATGAGACAAGGATATCCCTACTGGCCAAACCCTCCCTAACCCGGATGATGCTAGGCCAATTGTGCGTCACCCCACGGACCTCCCGGTTGCGGCCGGCTGCGACAGAGCCTGGGCGCAAACCCAGAGTCTCTGGTGGCACAGCTGACAAGGTCACTCAGTGTTGGGTTAAGGACATTACAATAATATTTAAAGTCTTTATCGCCACATGCTCTTATTTAAGCGTCTATAAAGACTTCGGAACCGGCAGCAGACATGCTCAAACTTGTAGTATTTGCTATTTTATTAGGATCCCCAATTAGACTCTTCCTGTGGTCCAAACAGGAAACAAAACACACTAGATGAAATACATAAAATGCATAATTGACATAATATACAGTGCCTTCGTTAAGTATTCAGACCACTTGACTTTTTCCACATTTTATTACGTTACAGCCTTATTCTAAAATTGATTAAATAGTTTTTTCCCCTCATCAATCTACACATGATACCCCATAATGACAAAGCAAAAACAGTTTTTTAGAAATGTTTTCAAATTGATAAAAAAAATAAAGATGTTGAAATATCACATTTACTTAAGTATTATTTACTCAAAACTTGGGTATGACGCTACAAGCTTGGCACACCTGTATTTGGTGTGTTTCTCCATTTGGTGTGTTTCTCTGCAGATCCTCTCAAGCTCTGTCAGGTTGGATGGGAACGTTGCTGCACAGCTATTTTCAGGTGTCTGGAGAGATGTTCGATCGGGTTCAAGTCTACGTTCTGCCTGGGCCACTCAAGGACATTCAGAGACTGCTGTTTTGTCTTGACTGTGTGCATAGGGTCGTTGTCCTGTTGGAAGGTGAACCTTCGCCCCAGTCTGTGGTCCTGAGTGCTCTGAAGCAGGTTTTCATCAAGGATCTCTCTGTATTTTGCTCCGTTCATCTTTGCCACGATCCTGACTAGTCTCCCAGTCCCTGGCGCTGAAATACTTCCCCACAGAATGATACTGCCAGTGGTGGGAAAAGTACCCAATTGTCATACTTGAGTAAAAGTAAAGATACCTTAATATAAAATGACTCAAGTAAAATTTAAAGTCACCCTGTAAAATTCTACTTGAGTAAAAGTCTAAAAGTATTTGGTGTTAAATATACTTAAGTATCAAAAGTAAAGGTTAAAGGTAAAAACATATTAAGCAAACCAAACGGCACAATTGTCTTGTTTTTTAAATTTAAACATAGCCTGGGGCACACTCCAACATTCAGTCATAATTTACAAACAAAGCGTTTGTGCTTAGTGAGTCCGCCAGATCAGAGGCAGTACGGATGACCAGGGATGTTGTCTTGATAAGTGTGTGAATTGAACCATTTTCTGTCTTGCTAAGTATTCAAAATGTAACAAGTACTTTTGGGTGTCAGGGGAAACGTATGGAGCAAAAAGTACATTATTTTCTTTAGCACAGACACCCCAAAAAATACTTAGTAAGTAGTAGTTTAAAGTATTTTTACTTAAGTACTTTACACCACTGGATGCTGCCTCCACCATGCTTCACTGTAGGGATGGTGCCAGGTTTCCTCCAGACATGACGCTTGGCATTCAGGCCAAAGAGTTCAATCTTGGTTTCATCAGACCAGAGAATCTTGTTTCTCCTGGTCGGAGAGTCTTTATGTGCCTTTGGCAAACCCCAAGCAGCTGTCATGTGCCTTTTACTGAGGAGTGGCTTCCGTCTGGCCACTTCACCATAAAGGCCGGAATGGTGCTGCAGAGATGATTGTCCTTCTGGAAGGTTCTGGAAGGTTCTTCCGTCTTCACAGAGGAACTTTAGAGCTCTGTCAGAGTGACCATTTGGTTTTTGGTCACCTCCCTGACCAAGGCCCTTCTCCCCTGATTGCTCAGTTTGGCCGAGCGGCCAGCTCTAGGAAGAGTCTTGGTGGTTCTAAATTTCTTCCATTTAAGAATGATGGAGGCCACTGTGTTCTTGGAGAACTTCAATGCTGCACACATTTTTTGGTACCCTTCCCCAGATCTGTGGCTCGACACAATCCTGTCTCGGCGCTCTATGGACAATTCCTTTGACCTCGTGGCTTGGTTTTTGCTCTGACATGCACTGTCAACTGTGGGACCATATAGACAGGTGTGTGCCTTTCCAAATCATGTCCAATCAATTGAATTTACCAGGTGGACTCCAATCAAGTTGTAGAAACATCTCAAGGAAGATCAATGGAAACAGGATGCACATGAGCTCAATTTCGAGTCTCATAGAAAAGGGTCTAAAAACTTATGGTAAATTAGGTATTTCTAAACACTGAGTTACGCTGCAACTCCTCAATGGGCTCGGGAGCATGTCCCGACTGGCCGCCTACTTCTTAACACACTGCTCGCTCAACCCAGCAGTCAGCCACACTAATGTGTCGGAGGAAACACTGTTCAACTGACGACTGAAGTCAGCTTGCAGGCGTTAGGCCCACCACAAGGAGTCACTAGAGCGTGATGAGCCAAGGAAAGCCTCCCCTGCCAAACCTATCTCAAAACTGGACGGTGCCGACCTTTGGGGCTCCCGGTCACAGCCAGCTGTGAGATCGAACCCTAGGATGTAGTGCCTTAGACCGTTGCACCACTAGGGACCCCTCTTCTGTTTCTGCCTCATGCTTCAGAAACAGAAGATAGCTCAATACAATGCAAAATATATGAAAATGGCTGTATCTTTTCACTTTAATTAACATAACCATAGACCACTTAACCTGGTACAACACCTCCACTGACAGGTGGCCAAAAATACATAATTGAAATCCATGCCCCTACTAAACCACACCCCAATATAATTTCCCAGTGTGCCTTGCCTTTTTGAATGAATTGTAGATTTATAACCCCTGAATGTATTTGTTAGTGACAGAGACATGGTTGTTGAATTTGTTATTTTAAAATGTTCAGTTCTGTGGATTTCACAGAGTGAGTTCCTACTGTAGGCTAATGTTATCATTAAAATTAAACTGTTCATGGCAATACATTACATATATCATAAGGCCTTACTTTGATGGACATGTTTTACCCCAACACAGTGGTGTTAGGAACCTACTAGTTTACAGGCCACATCAGGCCTGCAAGTTACATTATGCTGGCTTGAAAAGTTATCTGTTATTCCTATTGGCCCACCTAGGCCGACCCATACAACCCCCCCCCCCCCCCCCCCCCCCCCTCGCTCTCTGTCTTCCATCTGTGTGAACTACTGAATTCTATTTTCACCTGCCACCACTGAAGCAGGCAGAAGTCAGTTGTTACATAGTAGGTACATAGCTATTACATAGTCACTACATGGTAATTCCATAGCTATAACAGGTACCTGTCGTGCTAACACCAGTAGAGTGATGAAGAAGATGAAGAGAGAAACAGAACCCATCGTCTTCAGATCCTTTAGAATGCCTGGCCTGAGAAGAGAGGGATGAGTAGAGAGAGAAAAAGAGATGAAAGAAAGAAAGAACAACAACAAAATAATTAGTCTGTCCCCAGCTGAAAGCTCAACTTTCTATAGATGTAATAACTTGATGGGTCTCAGGAGTGAATCTCCCCCCCCCCCCCCCTCTCTCTTTCACTCCCTCTTTCTTTAACTATCACTCATATCAGCAAAATCAATTCCACTCTATCAACACAAAAACCCAATATCATAGAACGTCAGTCATGATTGCAGCAACAATTACCTCTGCAAAAAAGTTATATTCCATAGCGACAACTTTTGATTGACAGTTGAGAGGAATATTGCTTTGACAGATATTCCCTAATAAGTTCTTGCCTATTATTACACCGATCACAGAGAGGGAAGGAACAGTGTTAAAGAGATTCTCCGGTACTTTTGTATACTTAGACAGTAATTCTGAAAGTAGTGCTCACAATTGCACACTATGTCACATATGTGCAGATATGTGCACCACATCATTGCTCTCTTTCTCCCTCTGCTGTGTGTGCATGATAGCCTCTTACTAGCTGTCACTCATATGGCAAGGGGCTGAAGCTCATTGGTTGAACTCTAATTGCTAAGGGGCTGACTGGCATTGGGGAACAATTGTGCAGCACAGGTTCCAGAAAAATAGTTGCTTTCAAACTAGGGATTTCATGGCTAATTGAGGTAAGACAGTAATTCTGCTCATAAAGTACGCATTGACACATCCAGCCGAAAGCGGGAGGTTTAAAAAATGTATGTGTGCACACAGCAAAATCAATGGTGTATGTTTAACTCAGAAAGTGTCAAATGTACACTATTTTCAGTGACGTAGTATATACAGTCCCACTGAGCTGGTGTTAAAATAACACTTTTGAAATGGTTAAAGATTTAACTCTATTGCAGTGTTCCCCTTTTAAATGAACTTGATTGTGATGTTTGCATAACTCTACTGTAGAGTGATACACAACACCTAGAGTGTAAAACATAACACTTTGCTTAGTGCGGACGCTGTTACACTTTCCCAGTGAAGGAAATTAACACCTGTAATGTTACAGGAATTTTGGGGTGTTGTTTTAACACTGTATGGTGTAAAGTCTAATATGCGTACTTCCCAGTGTGTGAATTGCTGAGTTACCACCCATGACTGTATTTGTTAGTGACGGAGACTTTCCTTTTAAAGGCCTGTGGCTTTCTTCAAGTAGGTACCTAGAAGAATGCCATAATTAAAATTGAATGATATGACAATACATATATCATAAGGCCTTACTTTGATGGCCTAGTTTTACCCTAACACAGTGGTGTTAGGAAACTCCTGGTTTACAGGCCACATCAGGCCTGCAACTCATATAATGCTCGCTTTCAAAGTGATGTGTAATTACTATTGGAATCAAGCCAGATATCCAACAGATAGAATGACTGTCAGGGTTAGGAAAGTTGTTAAAAAAAGACACCTAAACCCTTCAAGAGGTTAATCTGGAACCATTTCAGCTATGGATGCAATGTTATTGGTGTGCGCATGTGTGCTTCAGTGCTAATTTCGTCAACTAAAATAGTGATATTTTCAGTGTCAATTGAGGAGACGATAACTGACTAAATAGACCCAGAAAAAAACTAGAACTACATTTTTTTATTTTTTTATTTGAGTTGACGAAAATGAGACGAGACTAAATTATCTCTGTGACTAAAATCTGAGTAGTAAGTGGACTGGACAGTTTTTTGGAGAGATTGAGATATTTTTAGTGTTATTTGCAATTTGGCAGTGTGGTGGCACAACAGCGGCAACAAATCATTGATGGAAATAAGGCATACTCTCCATGGCTACTCTCCCGGTGATAAAACCTCCCGGGAGAAAAATGGGCGATGGGGCCTCCTGAGTGTCACAGCGGTCTAAGGCACTGCATCACAGTGCTAGAGGCATCACTACAGACCTGGGTTCAATCCGAGGCTGTATCACAACCGGCCGTGATCGGGAGTCTCATAGAGTGGCACACAATTGGCCCAGCATCGTCCGGGTTAGGGGAGGGTTTGACCAGGGTGGTTTTACTTGGCTCATCACGCTCTAGCGACTCCTTTGTGGTGGGCAGGCGCCTGCAGGCTGACCTCGGTCGTCAGTTGAACGAGGTCAGTCAGGTTAAGCGGACGGGTGTTAAGAAGCGCGGTTTTTGGGGGGTCATGTTTCGGTGGACACTTGACTGGACCTTCGCCTCCCGAGCCCGTTGGGGAGTTACAGCGATGAGACAAGATCGAAATTGGGGAGAAAAACGGGGTATAATACAAAAAAGGGCCAATGTTTTGACCCATTTTATTGTGTAGATTCAAGAAAGACTGAATGCAAAGACACTGTTTGCACCCAGAAGTTGATGGGGAAAAATACCTCTGACCTCAAGAGACATCATCTTTCTGTTGTATATAAATTATCAGAAATTTGCCCGTGACCTTTTCCTCTATGCAGATGATTCTGCTCTGTTGGTTTCCCACAAAGACAAAATGTGGTTGAGAAAGCCCTCAGTGATGCATTTCTGAATGTCAGTAAATGGCCATCTTGTTCGGGTCCAAAGTGAAACAGGAAATCCCCTGATTTTAAGGTGGTAGTAGGTGACATAGTAGTCACAGCAAAATACTGTTAATTATCTTGGTTGTGTGCTAGATAACCATCTGACAGGTGAGAGCATGGCAAACAACGTTATCTCCAAAGTAAAGCATACAATTTGGTTTCTGTCAAGAACCTCCAAATATCTGGATAAGAACGCAATGGGGGACATTGGCTGGGGCTCTTGTTCAGCACCACTTTGACAATGTGTGCTCTTCCTGGTACAATAGACATCTCAGAACAAATTAGTCAGGATTATTATTAAACTTCCAGCAATTACACATCTTGACCATTCCCCCTTTGAAAACCTTAGATGGCTCAAAGTCGAGGAGAGTCTTCACGTCAACAGTGAAGAGGTGACTTCGGGATGCTGGCCAATAAAAATAAAAGATTAAGATGGGCAAAAGAACAGACACTGGACAGAGGAACTCTGCCTAGAAGGCCAGCATCCCAGAGTCGACTCTTCACTGTTGACGTTGAGACTGGTGTTTGCTGGTACTATTTAATGAAGCTGCCAGTTGAGGACTTGTGAAGCATCTGTTTCTCAAAGAGGCGTCTGTTTCTCAAACTAGACATTCTTATGTACTTGTCCTCTTGCTCAGTTGTGCACCGGGGCCTCCCACTCCTCTTTCTTTTCTGGTTAGAGCCAGTTTGTTCTGTTCTCTGAAGGGAGTAGTACAAAGCGTTGTACGAGATCTTCAGTTTCTTGCCAATTTCTCATATGGAATAGCCTTCATTTCTCAGAACAAGAATAGACTGACGAGTTTCCGAAGAAAGTCCTTTGTTTCTGACCATTTTGAGCCTGTAATCGAACCCACAAATGCTGATGCTCCAGATACTCAACTCGTCTAAAGAAGGGCAGTTTTATTGCTTCTTTTTTCAGCTGTGATAACATAAGTGAAAAAGGGTTTCCTAATGATCAATTAGCCTTTTAAAATGATAAACTTGGATTAACTCACACAACGTGCCATTGGAACACAGGAGTGATGGTTGCTGATAATGGGCCTCTGTATGCCTATGTAGATATTCCATACAAAATCTGCAGTTTCCAGCTAGAATAGTCATTTACAACATGAACAATGTCTACACTGTATTTCTGATCAATTTGATGTTATTTTAATGGACAAAAAATGTGCTTTTCTTTCAAAAACCAGGACACTTCTAAGTGACCCAAAACTTTTGAGTGTATATAACTACTTTGACTTGGTACAGGATAACCACAACTATTCCATTAGGAGAGAAACTCACGCTGTTCCTTTTAGATTTAAAAGTGGTATGGGGAAAGAAACTTTTTTATACTATTCTTCTGAAGAATTTGAAATGTATAACCTCTAAAAGTAGTTTCAAGTTCTCACTGAAAATAGCTAAATAGTAGCATGTCTCCAAAGTGAGTCGTAAGACTACAAGGGTGAGAAGAAAATGCCCGGGATAGCATATGGTCTGCCTTTTGGTGCCTATTGTGTATCATATTGTGATTGTCTTGTATATATTATGGATTGATTGTTTTATATGTTCAGGGTTGATTTATATATTAGGGGTATGTGAGACAAGTGTACAGTGAGGGGGAAAAAGTATTTGATCCCCTGCTGATTTTGTACGTTTGCCCACTGACAAAGAACTGATCCGTCTATAATTTTAATGGTAGGTTTATTTGAACAGTGAGAGACAGAATAACAACAACAAAATGCAGAAAAACGCATGTCAAAAAATGTTATGTTAATAGATTGATAATGCTAGATAGTAGTGTGCTGCAACCTATCAGACCACTACTTAAGACACAACTTTGATCAAAAATATAACTACAGTATGTCAAGGGGAAGGACTCCAGATTGTAATTATTTAGTACTATTTTGCAAACCTTTCACTTGGCTGTGCAGGTAAAATTTCTAATTGCTCACTCAAATGTTTCAAAACATCCTATTTTTTGGGTTGCTAAAACCATGATTTGGTCAAACAGTAAAGTGCATTATCCTCATGATTCCTGTAATGAATGTGTCTGCCCAGCCCCTGGGCCTGTTCCACAGGGACCTGCTGCTGTTGAGCGAGCCACTTCATGTGCTCTTTGGGAGAGAGAGAAAATGCATAACATTTCAAAATCCAATTGCGGGAAATTACATAGCTTTGGGAGAAGCTAATGTGGTTCTCAGCTTTCTGTGGGTATACTTTTTATTTGTCATCCCTTAATATTGAGGTCAACAGCAATTATTTGACAACTGAGATATTTGATATGGCTATAAGCATATCAAAGCACGCGAAATGCGCAATTGTCCATCGGCCATTGCGAGGGCACAGGGTAAAAACTTTCTAGGGCATTACTTTTAATGTTAATTAATACATGACTACTAGCAGTGGGTATTATAGTTAGCGTTAGCAATCCAGCTAATGTGTTTTGAGTTTTCACTTCCTCATGTGGTGTATAAGCCCAAAAATAGAGCACATATAAGATGTAGTCAAAATCATCTCTATTGAACAAAACATTTCAGAAAATTCTAGAGACCTATTTTAACAGTAAAATATAAAACTAATAGCCTATTGTCAACTCACAATTTATGACAATCACTGGATTAGGTTGCACATCAACATATATTGAATCATGCATTCCTGCCTAGACATGTTAGAGTATTTATTGGATAGCTTGATATCTTAGTGTTCTATTACACAGTCTGAAGCACAGTTAATTACTTTATAAGGTGAATTATAACACAGCAGAAAAAAATAGGTGCGACCAAATCACGGGCTGGTGCCACTGAAACGGTTGGTGGCGCTAGACAACATGTTAGACTGGAGGTTTTGATCTGCAGCAGAGTATTATGTTCTTCTGTCAATTTGGCCATTGGGAAGACAATAATGTGACAGGATTTTATGCAGAAAAATATGTTGACCGGACAAGGCTATGTATGTTTGTACACATAGAAGTCAGTGATTTATGTTTAGTATAGGTTCATGAGGCAATACAAATGTGATGTGACTAAAATGAAAGGACATTTAGTTGACAAAAATGGCCCACTGTTTTCGTCATTTTGACAATAACTAGAATAAATCATTATTCAAATTATGTTTTTGTCGAAATGACTAGACTATTTAAATCTAAAAAAAAGAGTGCCAAAATGAACACTGGTGTGCTTGCTCATCTCTTTACCCTACACACCTCCACAGTCATTCCCTAAAGGCTGTGTGTCTCTGGCTTCTACCCTATGTTTAACACCAGGGTTTTCATAAAAGGAAGGCTGTCTCTCTAACCTGTTATCTCTTCGTGTGTGTGTGTGTGTGTGTGTGTGTGTGTGTGTGTGTGTGTGTGTGTGTGTGTGTGTGTGTGTGTGTGTGTGTGTGTGTGTGTGTGTGTGTGTGTGTGTGTGTGTGTGTGTGTGTGTGTGTGTGTGTGTGTGTGTACCTGTCCAGTGTCTGTGTGCTGTAGAGTGCAGTACTGTAGCCGTCCAGCAGGGGCGCATGTGTCTGGAGGATGATGATGTTGTAGATCACCATGGCAACTAACATTACAACCATCTTCAGCTCATAGTTGATCCTCAGGAACACAGAACACGACACCAGACCCAGGATACAACAGTAGATAAAATACTACAGAGAGAGAGACAGAGAGAGAGAGAGAGAGAGAGAGAGAGAGAGAGAGAGAGAGAGAGAGAGAGAGAGAGAGAGAGAGAGGATGTTGGAGGGGGGAGAGAGAAGAGAGATTAGAGGGACAGAGAGAAGAGAGGAAGAAAGAGGAGGGGGAAAGAAGGATAAGTGAAGTCGATAAAAAACTCTCAGAGAGATGTTATATTTCATCTTTTGAGATGATATAGAAAGATGGAGAGAGTCAAACTGCAGACTATTTTCCACTTAATGAATAGCAAGCTATAACAACAGTTCCTCACAAAAATGTCCAGTCAACATTTCCCTCAAAACTATAATGGACATCGTATATTGTGTCCTATAAAAAGGGAATATTGCCCTTTATGTGCTCAGTATCACGTCACTGAATGGTCTTTGGCTAGGGAGTATTATGGTCCGTTAGGGGAGAGCTGGGCCAACACAGGGCAATGGGAGGGTAGGTAGGTAGGTAGGGAGGGAGGAAGGGAGGTAGGGAGGGAGATAGAGAGGTAGGGAGATAGAGAGGTAGGGAGGTAGGGAGGGAGGGAGAAACAGCAATTAAGAAGGAAAGAAAGAAAGAATGGAAGAAAGGAAGACTAACTGAGCCTGTGGAGAGCAGTGAATCAGGACTAGCTATTACTGGCTGACTTATAGAGGCCGCGACGCAGTAGGGTAAACATCATTACATTTAGAAGATAGGAGACATGGGTCTGGGCTATTAGCAAAGAGAGGTGTGTATGTGAAAAGAAAAGAGAGAAAAAAGAAAGAAATAGTACTAATGCAGATAATAGAGGGAATTGGCTCCCAGCCAAGACTAATGGCAAAGAGAGGTGTGTGTGAATGAAGGCTTAGCCTGAACTAGAAGTGGGGGCCACATTAAATCAGATTGTGGGCTGTGAATGGCTACAGGGTCACATGTATCAGACATGTGAAAAGTAGAAAACCACAATTATTCAAAATAAATGGGTCTATAAGAACGTCTATTTACAAAATCGTGGGATAAGATTGAGGTGTTGGACACTATGGAGGAGGGTAATGATGTGTAAAATGTTACTGTTAACTATTGAATAAACTTGTACACAGAACATGAACAATAAGAAGGAAAAGATCTGAAAGATGGTACAATGGACTGGGTCGGTTCTTCATTTTTTAAATTTAGTTTATGAGTTCCTTGAGGCGTAAAACATCAGTAATAAGCTTACTGAACCCTAGTCACCAAGGCTGCTCTCTGGTGCTGATAACAAACACTATGTCAATACTCAATCTCAGGAGGACAGAGTTTTTTGTTTCTAACAGACAGAGATCATCTTGCCTCAGACGTAGCTAGGAGCGAGTAAATATGTGTGAAGTGTGCAAAGCAAGGCAGGAAGCCTAGAGCTGTCGTGCGAGTAATTCAAATGCAATTGTGGGAAAAACACAGTTGCTACAGATGCAAGCCAACCTCCCATGAACTTCAACTACTTTGGACTCCTGGGATGAAGGAGAGGAGACAAGGAGAGGAGACATGGAGAGGAGACTTCAGACTATTGAGATACTATCCAAGTCAACAGCCAGGCCACTTCTAGATCCCTCTGTGTCACAATGACACATTGATAATAGCATAGTGTCTCTCTGTTCTCTGTCATCTCTTGTAAGTCCACTGTGAAAAAAGTCTACAGACGCACACGCACACGCGCGCGCGCGCACACACACACACACACACACACACACACACACACACACACACACACACACACACACACACTGATTAATTGTGATGGATGTAGCGCAACGGTTATTGATAGACAATGTTAACAAACATTACTTTTGTGGCCCTGGTTAAAGAAATGTGATTGTTGACTTAACTTCTTGATCCTACTTGAGACGCAGACGTCTCAAGTAGGCACCTGGAAATGCAAATGCGCTACGCTAAATGCTAAATGTACTCGTTAAAACTCAAACGTTCATTAAATAGTGCACAAAAGAGTGATTTCTGTCAAATAAATGTTCTGTTTTGAACTAATAAAAACAGAAAGCTAGCGAAGAAAACTATAACTTCATGAAATACAGTACATGGAATAAAGCAAGTTTTCACCAGAAGTATCCGAAATATTTGAAACCCAGGTCTGATCCAAAGTAGATGTCAGTAGCGTAGCCAGACATTTGTTGGTGGGTGGGGCTGTAGAAATGTACCTGGGCCCCCAAAAAAACAGCTAATTTCCTGCAATTCTACACATTTTGCCATGAGGCTGAGAGAGAAATGTACAGCTTTATAGCAAATGAAAGCAAAAATATAGGTGTGTTGACTGTGATAAATGCACTGGATTATGAGCTGTCTTGTTTGCTAAATGAATTAATGAAGTAAGCAGTGGCATGGTGCATATAGAAGCACAGTGACGTATCCCACAGGGCACAGACATCATTTAATTGAAGTGACATGGAAACAATGTTGATTCAACCAGTGTGTGCCCAGTGGGATGCTTCAATGTGGTTATATTTATGGCTTATTGGGAGTGTGGCTTTCAGTTATTTTGGCCAACCATCTTATGAGAGTGAATGCCATTCCAGTTCTTCTGAATGCCCTTCCAGTTCTTCTGAATGTTGTTCCAGTTCTTCTGAATGCCGTTCCAGTTCTTCTGAATGCCGTTCCAGTTCTTCTGAATGCCGTTCCAGTTCTTCTGAATGTCGTTCCAGCTCTTCTGAATGCCGTTCCAGTTCTTCTGAATGCCGTTCCAGTTCTTCTGAATGCCGTTCCAGTTCTTCTGAATGCCGTTCCAGTTCTTCTGAATGTCATTCCAGTGCACCGCTTACTATGAATTCTATCTGATGGTGTTTGCATGTTTAGGTAAAAAATATAAATAGTGTCCCGTGCATCGACGACGTCGTCCCCACAGGGACCGCACATACATACACCAACCAGAAGCCACACTGGTCATCCACACTGAGCTTTAGGCTATAACTACTGCTTTCAAGGAGCGGGACACTAATCCGGATGCATATAAGAAATCCCGCTCTGTCTGACCTCTGACAAGCCATCAAATAGCAACGCATCAATACAGGGCTAAGATCGAGTCCTATAACGCCAGCTCTGATGCTCAACGGATGTGGCAGGGCTTGAAAACTATCACAGATTACAAAGCGAAACCCAGCCGTGAGCTGCCCAGTGATGCGAGTCTAATAGAAAACTTAAATGCCTTCTACACTCGCTTCGAGGCAAGCAACACTGAACCAGCTGTTCCGGATGACTGTGTGATCTTGCTCTCCATAGCCAATGTGAGTAAGACCTTTAAACAGGTTAACATTCGCAAGGCTGCGGAGCCAGACGGAAAACCAGGACACATACTAAGAGTACACACTGACCAGCTGGCAAGTGTCTTCACTGACATTTTCAACCTATTCCCGGTCTGTAATAGTAACTTGTTTCAAGCAGACCACCATAGTCCTAGTGCCCAAGAACGCCAAAGTAGCCTGTCTAAATGACTAGCGACCCGTAGTACTATAGCCATGAAATGCTTTAAAAGGCGGGTCATGGCTCACATATCAACGCCATCCTCCCAGACACCCTAGAACCACACTTCTCACACTGCCCCAACAGATCCACAGATGACGCAATCTCTATTGCACTGCCCTCACCCACTTGAACAAAAGGAATACCTATATAAGAATTGACTAATTGACTACAGCTGAGCATTCAACACCATAGTCCTTCCAAGTTCATCACCAAGCTCAGGACCCTGGGACTGAACACCTCCCTCTGAAACTGGTTCCTGGACATCCTGATGGGCCTCCCCCAGGCGGTGATGGTAGGCAACAACACATCCACCACACTGATCATCAACACACACAGGGGCCCCTCTGGGATGTGTGCTTAGTCCCCTCCTGTACTCCCTGTCCACCCACGACTGCCTCGCCTCCCATGAATCTAACAACATCATTGTTAAGTTTGTTGACGACACAACAGTGGTAGGACTGATCACTGATGACGAAGCAGCCAATAGGGAGGAGCCAACAGGAAGCAGTGTGGTGCCAGGACAAAAACCTCTCCCTTTGTCAGCAAGACAAAGGAGCTGATCGTGGACCACAGGAAATGGAGGGGTGAGCACGCCCCCCATGGGGCTGTAGAGGAGCGGGTCGAAGCTCATCGGTGTCCACATAACTAAGGAATGAACATGGTCCACACACACCCACACAGTTGTGAAAAGTGTACAACAGTGCCTTTTTCCCCTCAGGAGGCTGAAAAGATTTGGGATGATGGGCCCTCAGATCCTCAAAACGTTCTGCAGCTGCACCATTGAGAGCATCTTGAGTGGCCGCATCACCATTTGGTACGGCCACTGCAAGGCACCCGACCGCAAGGCGCTACAGAGGGCGGTGAGTACAGCCCAGTACATCACTGGGTCCTAGCTCACTGCCATCCAGGGCTTCTATACCAGTTGATGTCGGAGGAAGGCCTCCAGCTATCCAAGCCATAGACTGTTCTCTCTGCTACTACACAACAAGCTGTACCAGTGTCTGGAAACAACAGGACCCTGAACAGCTTCTACCCCCAAGCCAAAAGACTGCTAAACAAGGCTGCTAAATAACTAATCAAATGGCTACCCGGACTAACTGCATTGATCATCTAATTCTCCTGCACAGAATCTATGCACACACACAGGACACTACAGACACACTCACACATACTTACACCCCAACAAACACACACACATTGCATACGGCCACACACACATAACACACGCACACATGCATACTGATGCCACACACACACACACACACACACACACATACACACACACACACACACACACACACACACGCTGCTGCTACTGTCTATTATCTATCCTGTTGCCTAGTCACTTTACGCATGCCTTTATTTACAGTACATAGCTACCTTAAATACCTCATACCTCATACATTGACTTGGTACACCCTGTACATTTCCATGTTATATTTATTTGTTATTGTCATTTGAATTTGTTTTGTGCCTACTCTGGTAGATGTACTCACAGGCAGGTAGAACTTATTCCCATCCGTGAGGTGGGTGGGGCTGTGGGAGCTGAGCATGCTGTCATTGGTCAGATTCATGGTAGGGGGTGTGGTCAGAACCTCATCTTCCAGGAAGAACTGGAAAGAAGTTTAGAGGAGATGAGAAAGACAAGGGGAGAAGAGAAGTTATACTAGGCTGTATTCCAGTGTGATCATTTTGATGGCTGTAATGGCAGTTTTGCCTGAAAACATCCTCCACACACACACACACACACACACACACACACACACACACACACACACACACACACACACACACACACACACACACACACAAGATCAACCAGTAAAATCAGTAAATTGGTTCCTCACCATGTTGAAAACAGCCATGACAAGTATAACAGCGGTGGTTGTCATGGTGAGGACCAATCGGAGCCAGGGTTTGTTGG
Organism: Oncorhynchus clarkii lewisi; assembly: GCF_045791955.1. Taxonomy (NCBI): domain Eukaryota; kingdom Metazoa; phylum Chordata; class Actinopteri; order Salmoniformes; family Salmonidae; genus Oncorhynchus; species Oncorhynchus clarkii. Next base: position 21,425,538 of record NC_092178.1, read on the forward strand.
CGATGATGATGCGTGAGGAAGTAGGGAGCCAGGGGAGAGAGCACCACGATCCTTTACCTCCCTGCTGAGAGAGAGAGAGAGAGGGAGGGAGGGAGGGAGGGAGGGAGGGAGGGAGGGAGGGAGGGACAAGCAGGGGGACAGAATAAATGAGATTCAGATAAGAATAGTGAGGAAAGCTTTAAACAGAGAGAGAGAGCGAGAGACAGAGACACAGACAGAGAGTGAGAAAGAGAGAGCTATGGACAGTTCACTCTTGCCGTAGTGCAACGTGAGGAGAAGCCTTGAAATGGAAGGCTGTAGGGGACAGAGAACAAACAACGACTGCAGTAACAGACCGTCTGTCTGCATCAATACTCTCAACACCCCAGAGCAATTTACCTCCATCGATTTCCTCTCTACAACACCTCTTTGACACACCTTGACTCTCAACACACTGTTTCCTTTGGCCAGGAAGAGGAGCAGATAATAAAGGTTTATTATTTTGTTTATAATTCGCAATTCATCCATTGAAAACTGTTAGGTTTGTTTGCAGTTCAGAGCACTATACTATACTATACTATACTATACTATACTATACTATACTATACTATACTATACTTAAGCAATTCGGCCTGAGGAGGTGTGTTTTATGGCCAATATAACATGGTTAACTGCCGTTTTTACATACAACGCAATGCAAAGTTCCTGGACACAGCCCTTAGTGTACTGGCCATATACCACAAACCACGAGGTGAATTATTGCTATTATAAACTGGTTACCGATGTAATTAGAGCAGTAAAAATACATATTTTTTCATACCTGTGGTATACAGTTTGATATACCACAGCTGTCAGCCAATCAGCATTCAGGGCTCGAACCTATTTTTTTATATACTATATACTATACTGTACGATACTATACTGTACTGTACTATACAATATATACTATACTATACTGTAATTAACTTTACTATACCATGTCCTTCCTTTTCTCTTCACATGGTCACATGGTTTGGTTGACTCGGATATACAGAGACATTGTGAGACATCAGGAATCATTTAAGTCTCAAGGTAGAACACAATGCAGGGCCCAGGGACAGACAGACTGCTGGGTTTTAGACTGTTGGTGTATAATCCCGTGTTCCACAAAGTATGACTGTCCTTCAAGCTCAATCACTCCTCCAAGGTCTGGTCTCTGGTTAGAGTCATCAGAGGATGAGAAAGGTGTTAATCGGTTTATTCTGGTTTGTTACTCGTTCTCATCTTCATCTGACCCCTCTCTTTTCCTCCCTCTGTCTCCCCCTCTCTCTTCCTTCCTCTGTCTACCCCTGTCTTTTCCTCGCTCTATCTCCCCCTCTCTCTTCTTCCCTCTGTCTACCCCTCTCTCTTCCTCCCTCTGTCTCCCCCTCTCTCTTCCTTCCTCTGTCTACCCCTCTCTCTTCCTCCCTCTGTCTACCCCTCTCTCTTCCTCCCTCTATCTCCCCTCTCTCTTCCTCCCTCTATCTCCCCCTCTCTCTTCCTCCCTCTGTCTCCCCCTCTCTCTTCTTCCCTCTGTCTCCCCTCTCTCTTCCTTCCTCTGTCTACCCCTCTCTCTTCCTCCCTCTATCTCCCCCTCTCTCTTCCTCCCTCTATCTCCCCCTCTCTCTTCCTCCCTCTGTCTCCCCCTCTCTCTTCTTCCCTCTGTCTCCCCTCTCTCTTCCTCCCTCTTTCTACCCCTCTCTCTTCCTCCCTCTGTCTCTCTTCCTCCCTCTTTCTACCCCTCTCTCTTCCTCCCTCTGTCTCTCTTCCTCCCTCTGTCTACCTCTCTCTTTTCCTCCCTCTGTATCCCCCTCTCTCTTCCTCCCTCTGTCTCTTCCTCCCTCTGTCTACCCCTCTCTCTTCATCCCTCTGTCTCTCTTCCTCCCTCTGTCTACCCCTCTCTCTTCCTCCCTCTGTCTACCCCTCTCTCTTCCCCCCTCTGTCTACCCCTCTCTTTTCCTCCCTCTGTATCCCCCTCTCTCTTCCTCCCTCTGTCTCTTCCTCCCTCTGTCTACCCCTCTCTCTTCCTCCCTCTGTCTCTCTTCCTCCCTCTGTCTACCCCTCTCTCTTCCTCCCTCTGTCTCTCTTCCTCCCTCTGTCTACCCCTCTCTCTTCCTCCCTCTGTCTCTCTTCCTCCCTCTGTCTACCCCTCTCTCTTCCTCCCCCTCTATTTTCCTCTCTCTGTCTACCCCCCTCTCTTCCTCCCTCTGTCTACCCCTCTCTTTTCCTCCCTCTGTCTACCCCTCTCTTTTCCTCCCTCTGTCTACCCCTCTCTCTTCCTCCCTCTGTCTCCCCCTCTCTCTTCCTCCCTCTGTCTCCACCTCTCTCTGACTCCCCCTTTATCTGTCTCCAACTCTCTCTTCCTCCCTCTGTATCCCCCTCTCTCTTCCTCCCTCTGTCTCCCCCTCTCTCTTCCTCCCTCTGTCTCCACCTCTCTCTGACTCCCCCTTTCTCTGTCTCCCCCTCTCTCTTCCTCCCTCTGTATCCCCCTCTCTCTTCCTCCCTCTGTCTCCACCTCTCTCTGACTCCCCCTTTCTCTGTCTCCCCCTCTCTCTTCCTCCCTCTGTATCCCCCTCTCTCTTCCTCCCTCTGTCTCCCCCTCTCTCTTCCTCCCTCTGTCTCCACCTCTCTCTTCCTCTTTCTGACTCCCCCTTTCCCTTCCTCCCTCTGTCTCCCCCTCTCTCTTCCTCCCTCTGTATCCCCCTCTTTCTTCCTCCCACTGTCTCCCCTCTCTCTTCCTATCGCTGTATCCCTCTCTCTTCCTCCCTCTGTATCCCCTCTCTCTTCCTCTCTCTGACTCCCACCTTCTCTTCCTCCCTCTGTCTCCCCCTCTCTCTTCCTCCCTCTGTCTCCCCCTCTCTCTTCCTCCCTCTGTCTCCCCCTCGCTCTTCCTCCCTCTGTCTCCCCCTCACTCTTCCTCTCGCTTCTTCTCCCTTCTCTTCATCCATGCATATTCCCCTCTCTCTCCCTCCACCCTCTCTCTCTCCCTCTCAGTCTGTGATTGTGTTCTACACTCACATACAATAGACAGGATTTTAGTGTGTGTGTGTGTAACTTACCAAGATGTGGCTGGAGAAACATATGACCAGGATCAGACCTAACAGGAGGAAAGACATGCCAAAGGAGATCCCCAACACTGCTGTTCTGTAACACACACACACACACACACACACACACACACACACACACACACACACACACACACACACACACACACACACACACACACTGTTTATTTTATTATTATTTATTTTCGTAATGCATTTTCAAACATACAATCTACCTGTAGTGAAGGCGCTCAACATTTACATTACATTCAGTCATCCAGTAGACACTCCCTTCCAGAGCGACCCACAGGCGCAACCAGGGTCAAGCTCCCTGCCCAAGACCACAAGGACAGATACCCCCACCCAGTCGAATCAGGGACCCGAACCAGCGACTTCTCGGCCACCTGTCCAAGCTCCTAACCGCCAGGACACCAAAGACCCCCCCCCCCCCAAAAAAAAAATCCTCCTCCACTCCCCAACAGCGCCCCCCCCAAGCCACCATCTCCCTCCAACCCAACCAAAACCACCACCCACCCGATGCGCCAACAACCAACAAAAATAACAAACGAGAAATAAGAGAAAAACAAAGGAAAACAATAATAGAAAACCACAATGCAAAAACAAAAGACATCAAGGACAACAAGATGTGTGTGTGTGTGTGTGTGTGTGTGTGTGTGTGTGTGTGTGTGTGTGTGTGTGCACGTGTGTGCACGTGTGTGCGTTTGAATGCGAGTGTGTGTATGCATGCTTGCATGGCATCAGCTTCAGGCAAACAGGCATTGGAAACTTATTTAAAAAAAACGTTTAACTTTGACTGTCATTCTACCCCCCGCCCAGCAACTTCAGTCCCACTTGTCTCCAATTCCACATCCCAACCCTCAGCTTCCCTCAGCCCCTCCCACCTATCTCCAGTTCCACATCCCAACCCTCAGCTTCCCTCAGCTTCCCTCCCACCTATCTCTGCTGGCCACCCTCTTCGGATTTCTATGCAACATATATCTTTCAACTATGCTGTGATGTTTAACGTACAATTTCAATCTATTTAATCTAATAGAATCCACAGATTGCGAGTTGAAGATAAATACTTTTACTAACAGTATTAGTATATTAGTAATTGACTGATCTGGTCTCTCCAGATCTCCTAACAGTACTATTTCTAGGGTCAATTTTAAATTAATGTTATGCTTTTTCAGCCATTCCTGAACCTGAGACCAGAAACAGGCTACCTGAGGGCAATACCAAAATAAATGGTCTAATGATTCTGTATCCTCACAACAAAATCTGCAGAGCTGTGATGGTTGTACGCCCCAAACATTCAACACATCTTTGGTGGCCAGAATTCTGTACAATAATCTTTGATGAAAAGAACGAAGTCTTGAATCTTGCGTCGTTTTATATATCAACTCATACACCCTGTACTATGGAATCAGTACATCAATGTATTCCCAGATATTTTGTCATCTGTATGGCACATCTGTCAATATCCTGGTCCTCAAATGAAACTGCCATATTTTCCTATCTATTTATTTTTGTTCCTCCGTCAGTTTTGATCCTTAATATAGGGCAGACAGACCAGTGCCCTACCTCCTCCCGCTGCCACCTGCCTCCTCCTTTTGTGGTAATGCTGTAATCCATTGGTTGTAATCTTGGATTGAGCAGACCCTCCCATATAATTCCGATAGCTCCATGAAAGACATAACTCTCCCATTCCAATTTACAAAATCATTTAAAAACAAAACAACCTTCTCAAACATCTTTTCCATTGATACAGGTATTTTATCAACCAGCATGTTTGAGATCAACCATAATATTTGTTGGAATGTTACACACTGTGTTAACTACCACCAGATGGGTGCTGTACAGAGCAGTAAAATGATAAAGTATTTGAATTGGAACTAGTGAACTGCGACCCACTTCCACTACTTACTACATACTTCCCTGTTATACAGTAGGGCAGGCCTGTATTTCCTGACTACAGCTTATATTTCCTAATAGAAGTTTGCCAAGTAGACGGCTGATTTAAGCGTGTTCATAAAACAATGATGTCATGTCTAAATGGAAGAGATGTTAGTCTGAACGCGAAAATATATGATGCTTTTAGTATCTGTCTCTATGGTTCTACCGCTCCTGGTTCCTGTAAACACAGACAATTAACTAAATGATGAAACAGCCCGTGGACCTTTTGTCCTTTCATAAGGAGGCTTCATCGTCATCATTATCCTTGTCATCGTCAGTAACATCAAGTAATACTCCTCATCTTTATCATAATAATCATCATCATCATCATTCTCGACATCTAAGACCTTTTGATTCACATTAAAACTGTCATCAGACGTTATTCATATCTTTTCATCTGTTTTCTTTCTTTCTATCCATCTTTTTTCTTCCATTTTCTTTCTTTCTTTCTTTCTCTCCCTCTTAATTGCTGTCTCTTAAGGTGTATCATTTGCAACTGCTATTAGGGATCTTATTGATGTGAGACTCAATTGATCAAATGTTTATTTCATCTTGTCACACTGTAATTGCAATGTTCTGGGTTATTATAGAGAAAAGAACACTGACTTCAGTGTATTTTGGCACGACTAGTATTCCAACTATGAGGGCTACTATAGGACCACACAATGTATTCCATCTATGAGGGCTACTATAGGTCATACTATGCATTCCATCTATGAGGGCTACTATAGGTCATACTATGTATTCCAACTATGAGGGCTACTATAGGTCATACTATGTATTCCATCTATGAGGGCTACTATAGGTCATACTATGTATTCCATCTATGAGGGCTACTATAGGACCATACTATGTATTCCATCTATGAGGGCTACTATAGGACCATGCTATGTATTCCAACTATGAGGGCTACTATAGGTCATACTATGTATTCCAACTATGAGGGCTACTATAGGACCATACTATGTATTCCAACTATGAGGGCTACTATAGGACCATACTATGTATTCCAACTATGAGGGCTACTATAGGACCATACTATGTATTCCATCTATGAGGGCTACTATAGGTCATACTATGTATTCCATCTATGAGGGCTACTATAGGTCATGCTATGTATTCCATCTATGAGGGCTACTATAGGTCATACTATGTATTCCATCTATGAGGGCTACTATAGGACCATACTATGTATTCCATCTATGAGGGCTACTATAGGACCATACTATGTATTCCAACTATGAGGGCTACTATAGGTCATACTATGTATTCCAACTATGAGGGCTACTATAGGACCATACTATGTATTCCAACTATGAGGGCTACTATAGGACCACACAATGTATTCCAACTATGAGGGCTACTATAGGTCATACTATGTATTCCAACTATGAGGGCTACTATAGGTCATACTATGTATTCCAACTATGAGGGCTACTATAGGTCATACTATGTATTCCAACTATGAGGGCTACTATAGGTCATACTATGTATTCCAACTATGAGGGCTACTATAGGTCATACTATGTATTCCAACTATGAGGGCTACTATAGGACCATACTATGTATTCCAACTATGAGGGCTACTATAGGTCATACTATGTATTCCAACTATGAGGGCTACTATAGGACCATACTATGCAGGTTGTATGCTAAGTAGTATCTGAACATTGGTGGGTACCATGAAGGGTAATATGAATGGTACTGTGAAGAGTACAGATGCACAGGACAAGTACTGTCTCCATACTGTGACGGGCACTATGAAGTGTACTATGTAGGGTCCAGACTTACTTGGGCAGGACCAGTATCTGCACTATGAAGATGCAGCAGAAGATGAGACAGGCACAGGTGACGTAGTATTTAAAGGCCGGCAGAGTGGTGGCTCGATACTGGGGACATCAACACACACAGGGTCAACAGGTGGTGGTCAAAACAAGCCATTTTCTACTGTAACTTCACAGTCTAACACTGAATACTTTCACACCAATCATATTCTGTTACGGAGTCACTGCATGTTTGTCTGGGACAGCAGTGGGCAAGTGGCACATGTGTTATTTTCATTTGTAGTTTCTTCTTTATTTGACTGAACAGCGGTGTTGTTGTCCTACCGCACCTCCTTCTCCAGAGTCTTGTTGTGAAAGAAGAGTGAGATCCTCTGGATGTCCTCAGACTTCAGCCACTGCCTACAGAGAAGAGAACCCAGAGACACTCAGACAGCGGTTCACACAGTCACCAGCAATCCGTCAGGGACATTAATAAGATACGTTCACCTCAGAACGTCCTCCCTTCCGACCATCCTTTCAAAGTATTGGTGAGATGTTTTTTCTCTCATTACACTTCAAGTTTTTAATAACTATTGTTTCATGTGTTATTGTATGTTTGTTTTTGTAAGTATCTGCACTCCTGCCTACATAATTGCCCCTTGTGGGATAAAGAACGTATTTTGAATTTAATTGAATTGAACGTAAATCCACTTGTCACATAATTGTGGGTGAGGTACTGAACTAAGTGCTTCATACAAATGATTATACAACACACTTTTCAAAAGCTCTCAAAGAGCGTTAGTTAATATGGTGGTGAACTCACCTCGACCACCACCAACGTGAAGCACCTACCCAACTCGCTGACGCATCCTTTGTGCCACAAAATGCCTGTCACTGTGCTAGAAATAGAACAGCGCAGGTTTGTAGTAGTACTAACTTCTGGGAGTTGATGCCGTCGATGGTTCTGATCATCCTCTCTTCCAGTTCCTCTTCAAACCGTCTCTTCTGAGATTTAGTCCTGAGGGGATACCGAGCACACAGTACGTTGAGTGTGTGGAACATTATTCTATCCTGTGGTGTTGTGGTCTTAAGACATGACTTGTTTAAAGGAAAGATGACTGATCTGTAGGGGTAAATTCTAGTAGTCTGATGTAAAGGGAGGATGACTGATCTGTAGGGGTAAAGTCTGGTGGTCTGATGAAAAGGAAAGATGACTGATCTGTAGAGGTAAAGTCTGGTAGTCTGATGTAAAGGAAAGATGACTGATCTGTAGAGGTAAAGTCTGGTAGTCTGATGTAAAGGAAAGATGACTGATCTGTAGAGGTAAAGTCTGGTAGTCTGATGTAAAGGAAAGATGACTGATCTGTAGGGGTAAAGTCTGGTGGTCTGATGAAAAGGGAGGATGACTGATCTGTAGAGGTAAAGTCTGGTGGTCTGATGTAAAGGAAAGATGACTGATCTGTAGGGGTAAAGTCTGGTGGTCTGATGTAAAGGAAAGATGACTGATCTGTAGAGGTAAAGTCTGGTGGTCTGATGTAAAGGGAGGATGACTGATCTGTAGGGGTAAAGTCTGGTGGTCTGATGTAAAGGAAAGATGACTGATCTGTAGAGGTAAAGTCTGGTGGTCTGATGTAAAGGGAGGATGACTGATCTGTAGGGGTAAAGTCTGGTGGTCTGATGTAAAGGGAGGATGACTGATCTGTAGGGGTAAAGTCTGGTGGTCTGATGTAAAGGAAAGATGACTGATCTGTAGGGGTAAAGTCTGGTAGTCTGATGTAAAGGAAAGATGACTGATCTGTAGAGGTAAATTCTGGTGGTCTGATGTAAAGGAAAGATGACTGATCTGTAGAGGTAAAGTCTGGTGCTCTGATGTAAAGGGAGGATGACTGATCTGTAGGGGTAAAGTCTGGTGGTCTGATGTAAAGGAAAGATGACTGATCTGTAGGGGTAAAGTCTGGTAGTCTGATGTAAAGGAAAGATGACTGATCTGTAGAGGTAAAGTCTGGTAGTCTGATGAAAAGGAAAGATGACTGATCTGTAGGGGTAAAGTCTGGTGGTCTGATGTAAAGGAAAGATGACTGATCTGTAGAGGTAAAGTCTGGTGGTCTGATGTAAAGGGAGGATGACTGATCTGTAGAGGTAAAGTCTGGTGGTCTGATGTAAAGGAAATATGACTGATCTGTAGAGGTAAAGTCTGGTAGTCTGATGAAAAGGAAAGATGACTGATCTGTAGAGGTAAAGTCTGGTAGTCTGATGAAAAGGAAAGATGACTGATCTGTAGAGGTAAAGTCTGGTGGTCTGATGTAAAGGAAAGATGACTGATTTGTAGAGGTAAAGACTGGTAGTCTGATGAAAAGGAAAGATGACTGATCTGTAGAGGTAAAGTCTGGTAGTCTGATGAAAAGGGAGGATGACTGATCTGTAGAGGTAAAGTCTGGTAGTCTGATGAAAAGGAAAGATGACTGATCTGTAGAGGTAAAGTCTGGTAGTCTGATGTAAAGGGAGGATGACTGATCTGTAGAGGTAAAGTCTGGTAGTCTGATGTAAAGGGAGGATGACTGATCTGTAGAGGTAAAGTCTGGTAGCCTGATGAAAAGGAAAGATGACTGATCTGTAGGGGTAAAGTCTGGTAGTCTGATGTAAAGGAAAGATGACTGATCTGTAGAGGTAAAGTCTTGTAGTCTGATGTAAAGGAAAGATGACTGATCTGTAGAGGTAAATTCTGGTGGTCTGATGTAAAGGAAAGATGACTGATCTGTAGGGGTAAAGTCTGGTGGTCTGATGTAAAGGAAAGATGACTGATCTGTAGGGGTAAAGTCTGGTGGTCTGATGTAAAGGGAGGATGATTGATCTGTAGAGGTATTGTCTGGTGGTCTGATGTAAAGGAAAGATGACTGATCTGTAGGGGTAAAGTCTGGTGGTCTGATGTAAAGGGAGGATGACTGATCTGTAGGGGTAACGTCTGGTGGTCTGATGTAAAGGAAAGATGACTGATCTGTAGGGGTAAAGTCTGGTAGTCTGATGTAAAGGAAAGATGACTGATCTGTAGAGGTAAAGTCTGGTAGTCTGATGTAAAGGGAGGATGACTGATCTGTAGAGGTAAAGTCTGGTGGTCTGATGTAAAGGAAAGATGACTGATCTGTAGAGGTAAAGTCTGGTGGTCTGATGTAAAGGGAGGATGACTGATCTGTAGGGGTAAAGTCTGGTAGTCTGATGTAAAGGGAGGATGACTGATCTGTAGGGGTAAAGTCTGGTAGTCTGATGTAAAGGAAAGATGACTGATCTTTAAGTCTCACCTCTCTCTTCTCTGGTAGTGATACTGGCCCATTGGAACATCCTAAAACATACAATCACAGAAGGTGAGGCTGGACACCAGTCTACGTTTCACTGTGTGTGTGTGTGTGTGTGTGTGTGTGTGTGTGTGTGTGTGTGTGTGTGTGTGTGTGTGTGTGTGTGTGTGTGTGTGTGTGTGTTTATGTGTGTACTCACTGTAGTGTTTATTTTGCC